>NC_066872.1:3628140-3679436 GCF_022985175.1 Labeo rohita
AGTCTCTCTGATCTCACAGTATAAGTCACTTTAGTTTTCTTGTTTTGTTCACAAAATTCTCTTTTTGTATCAAAGGTTTAATTTAAGCTTGAATGTGAATAACATTGATCACTTTCTTTATTGTAGACAGCTCACGTCATTATGAACATATTCACTTACTGAAATGCTCAGGTAAGATGATGTAATTCAAGCACTAATTATGGATGTTAAGGAATGGTGAACTGCCTAGAATAAATTTTCTGAATTAGCTAATGATCAAATAAAAGCGTTGATGACAGTTGGTGAATTACAGAGATCTGGCCATCAGATTATTGGTTCAGATGAATCTGTGTGGGGCTGTGGAAGAAGTGGAGCCACCTTGTTGTGCTTTTTGGTTGCACGTTTCACAGTCTGCCATGTTCTTCTGACAAATGAACAGCAGGCATTCTTTTTCTTCACTTTGTTTTGTTTTTCACAGCAGATGCTTTCCAGATCAAGTGATCTTAACAGACATCTTGCAGACATACAGTCATGGCCAAAAATATCGGCACCCTTGCAATTGTGTCAGAAAATTGTTACAATTGCAAATGCTTTGGTATTCACATGCTTATTGTTTTTGTTTGCACTGCAACAACAACAACAACAAAAAAAAAAAACAGAAGAAAAGTCAAACTTGATAAAACTTCACACAGAACTCAAAAATGGACTGGACAAAATTATTGGCACCATGTCAAAAGAAATAATAAGAAATAATAGCTTTTCAAGCATGTGATGCTCCTGTAGTTTGTAATTAGACACACCTGTAAACGAGGTAAGCGGCCACTTAGGGCCCCGGGGAATTAGGGGGCCCCATCTGATATTGGCAAAATTGTGGCCAAATCACAGACATACCTGTTCATTTATTGAATACAATGACCTGAAGTGTTTAAGTTAGAATCCACTCACCCCTGGGGAATCCACTCATTATAACAAAGCGTAGATGCGATGCAAATAAGACATTCATTGTGCAATGTTGAATGTGCAAACATTTATTGTAGATCAATAGTGTGGGCCTAATGAGGGCTTCCTGGGGGCTAAGTGAGGGCTGTCCATGCAGGGCCAGCGCTAAGAAGCCAACGTTTTGCCAATGAGCAAAGTCTTAGTGTCCCTGCGCTGGCAGGCTTGTTTGCAGAGGAGTAAATTTCCCATCACTTCCATTTGATTAGGAACTCTATCATGGCTTTTACAGATCTGTACATTCTCTGTGGTTAATGACGGAGTGAGCATCTGCCTGAATGGTCTCTTCTTTTTAACTGGGAAGTAGTCACACAGTCTACTTTCATCACTTTTAGAGGCATGATCTATTAACTCTACGATCTTGTGCTGATTGCTCGGTCCACAGCTCGTGCCCTGGTTAGCACTGGACGCCGTGTATTTCTCCCCTCATTGGGTAAGTGTATCCTCACTCTATCTCCAGTAGGCAACAAATGGTCTTGATGCAATGTCCTGACACCTCCTGTGCCAGTCTCTGGTTTTACCCTATTCTGTGGAGCTGTGATCCTCCTGCACTTCCAACAAAGAAGTTCACAGCAAAAAGATTCCAGTTTTTGGGTATAATAATCAATTAATACTTGTGGCTGTCAGCACAGATCCCATTTAAACATAGGGGCCCAAAAGAAAACAGTCTTTGGACCTGCAGGGTGGTTATAAAAAGGTCTCAGTTTAGCCAGCAGCATATGCTCAATCCAGTACCAGGCCGAGTGTCAAACTTCAAGAAGATAATGCACATGAGGAGGCTACTGATTTCCAAAAAGGCAAGAGCCCACAGTCAGGAAAACAAGACCTCTGGATAAGCATGAAGTACAACAAAGTCTACATTATTGTCCTACTTTCGACTTTGCTAATGCAGTTTATTTCTATGTGGCAGCAGATCGTCCTGTAAACCCTCTGTCCATCAGCAAAATGGCAGTGCAGTTCGCCCTCACCATGCCAGCGATACTCCAAGCCTCGTGGGATGCAGAGTGATGCCTAGTCCTGGAATCCCACTTAGTCAAATCCTCAAATAAACTAAATGCAGTGACTGTAAATAACAGTTAGAAAGAAGTCTCTCTTGCTCTCAGTCATGAAAATTAATGTAGCTTTGAGCTGCATTTAGGAGCAAGCTCAAAGGAGAACAAATAACAAATTAAACTCTGGACTGACTAAAAACCAGTGAGTGAATTCAGACACCGGAACACTGAGAAAAATGATTAATTGAATTTACTCAATTTTGTTTAAGGTAAGTGGTTGCAATCAATTGATTTGATCTAAATTTAAACAAACACATTTAGTTGAATTTAATCAATTTTATTTAGTATAAAAAAATAGTAATTTCAGCCCTATTTAATTATGTTACTTCCTCTTAATTTTTTTCATATATTACTGAAAAAAAAAAAAGATTAATTGAATTTACTAAATATTTTTAAGGTAAGTGGTTGCAATACATTTTTTTAGCTACATTTAAATAAACACATTTCGTTGACTAACTTACAACCTTTTTTAAATGTAGCTAAAATAAATTGTTTGCAACCACTTACCTTAAAACATAGTATAATTTTTTTAATAATTTTTTCTGAAGGAGAGGTCCTTAAATGGCTCTGTAAATAAACACAACAGTAAGTTTAATGTTTTGATCTTACCTTTACTGTCATCATATATATGTTTAACTGTTTCTTTGTGTGTAAAACAAGTGTTTAGAACACACATGCTTGCTTACTGCACGTTCCCCCCCCCCAAAAAAAAAAAAAAAAAATTCACAGTTGGAAGAGTTCACATTGTTTGTGAATCTTTAAAACAACAGTGCTTAAACTGCACAAATGTTACAAACAGTAGTGCTGATCACACTGCACAATTAATTTATTAAAAATATGTGGAAACAGGCAACAGTACATTTGTTTGTGAATCATGAAAACTGCTAAAACTGCACAAATGTTAAAAACAGGAGTGGTGTCCTAGAATTTTGGGGGAGAGCTTTTCAGAATCCATGTGCATAAGGAATTTTGAACAAGTTCATAGTAGTATATTACTTCTTTTGAATATGCCAAATTAAGCACATAGATTGTACCCAACATCAATGCACAGGCTTGTGCCTGAGATTTGATCTGCTCAAGAATCATTACTCCATCAACAACGATTCCAGTATCGTCGTAGTCTCCAAGAACACCTTCTTCCTTTTTAATGACACATATGCCTATGGTGATGTTCTCCAAGTCGTTCAAGAAGTCGTCTGTTCTGACTGTCCTATATTTAAAAAAAAAAAAAAAAAAGAAACTGGTATTAGTAGGGTTGGGTATCGATTAATATTTACCAGCCAATATGCACAAAAATATGTCAGCATGTCATCATAAACACAGATGTTTTTTGTCAGAAGTTAGAGTGAAAGTAAACAGATGAGAGAGAAAATGCATGTGTAAATCTGCAGTCACACTAGACTTTAAGCATGGGAAACTCCTGCGGATACTGCAACGGTCATGATATGACATCATGCTCTGCAGCGTCTTATTAATGTTCAACAATACACATTGACTTGAAAATTTGATTAAAAAACGAAGCAGTGCAGACAAGTAAATATATTCAAAACTAAACTGAAGTTACATTTGTAGTTGATCTTAATCGATCTGCCTTTGATGCATTGGACCACGGCCTCCTCCTTTCTCGTCTGAAATAATGAATCAGCAATAAAGGGTTTAAATAAGGAAAACATACAAAATGTGCAGAGCAGTGGGTCCCTAATACTGGAGTTGAGAACCACTGCTCCAGGAAATACTATTCGCAAACATATTTGTTTTCACTTCTTTGCTGATGGCACTCACCTATATTTGCCTTTGAAAACTAGTGACTTTATCCAGTTTTTGCTGCACTGCCTTTGAGTGCAAACAGTGGTTATTAATTAACTGTCTCCAGCTCAATAATGACAAAATTGAAAATAATTATTTATGGTTCCATGAAATCTAGATGTTGCTTGACTAATAAGCTTGGTTGTCGTTTTTTCTTCAGTTTCACTGTAGGTAAAAAAATCTGTGTCATCCTTGACTTTGAGCTTTATTCAGTCAAACAAACTCAGTTGTGTCGGCACCAACAGCGTTCCACATTCAAATCCCAACTCAAGGACCTTTCCTGATCCCACATCCCTCTCTCTCCCACTTCACTTCCTGTCATTTGTGATCTGTCCTATTGCCAAAAATAGATCTTAAAAAAAAGAAAAAAAAAAAACTCCCGAACAATTCTACGATCCAGTTTAAAATATTGTTTGTTTTTAAAGCCCTCAGTGATCAGGCCCCATCATATAATATAGATCTTAACTTCCCTTACTCATCTAGCAGTTTAAGATGTTTTGATAAAGCACTTTTGCATGTCCCATGTCTTAAATTAAAAGCTGATATAGTTTTTATAGTCACTGGCCCTCCTCACCTATGGAATCAGCTCTCTCTTCACATTCACCTGGCACCAGCTCTCATGCTTTTAAATCTAGGGATTTTTGTATGGTTGTGTGTGTGTGTGTTTTACTTCTTTTACTACCTTTACTTCTGCTGTGTATAAATGTGTTATATAAATACACTTTACTTGCTAAGCCATTATACCATTCTCACTCCACAAACTGAGCCACAGTCATTTTTAAATGACAAAATTATATAGAATGAATCAACCTACTAAACAGTGACAGAAGTACTCTTTTTACATACCTGGATGAATTCTGTCACATATTGGTCTTTTCATGTGAAAACACTATACATGTCTGGGACTGACACTTGATACACTTTCAACATTAAAAGCATATTCACAAACTTGTAAAGCAACTTAAAGTTCAGCCATGATTCCTGACGATGAACCCCTCATTTTAACTGACTGAATAACAAAGCAGACGAGTTTAGATGAATGACTGTCATTCTTCTCATTCTCACATCTCTTCCTGGTAGAAGTGAAAGAAATGTGAGAGCTGCTGTTCAACACAACACTTCAGAGAAGCAAAGAGACAGATGTACAAACACTGAGGTGAGTGTTTCAACTTTCTTCAGTTGTTTTCATGTATGAGTGTCGTCATTTCGTGTTTTTATGTTATGATGTGTCATTGGTCACTTTGTGCTTCTTTAATATACTGTGCTAAAATTGCTTTGATGATTTTATTTAAAACTCTTCATGTTGTGTTCAAACAGATGATCAAGTGTGTTTTTGTCAGCAAATTACAGAAAGCTGTGCCTTATAATAATGTTGTCTCATGGTGTGAAATCAGTGTTTCTTATTTTACCATTAGAGTGTCTGTGATTGTCAAACAGTATTTATCATGCACTCTTTGAGAGAGAAACAATCACTCAGCATCAGCAGACAGTTTTGATGAAATATTGTGTTGACTTAAATGAAATCAGCAGCATTTTCTACTTCTTTAACACTCTCACTTTAGTTTACTGTAAGTGTTAAACACTTGAAGGGTGTTCATAAATGAATATAGTATGATAATTTTGAATTTAGATCTTGGAAAAGTAGGGCTCAATACCTTTAAACCATAATAACGATTTATAAGGTATTTACACATAATCTGTGCTTTCATGCATGTATTGAAAACATCCAAATCTTAAAGTTTTAAAACATCATTCAGAGACATAAGCTGCTTTTTGAAAACCATCCAACTGTTAACAGAGTTTCAGCACAGAGTCAAACCGGTTTCATTTGTTTTCGTGAAATGATTCTGGTTCAACAGGTTCTGAATAATTTTTTTTTTTTTTTTTTTTTTGTAGTGGTTTCAAAGTCACCAGTTATTAAATGTTGAGTACATGTGAGTAAAGCACACTATTGTACAGCTGCAGGTCAGTGCAGTATAATTATCTTACACTTCACACAGACACACAAGAAAGAAAATGTCTCCTTTCGGGTCAGACTCCAGCTATACAAACTGGACACAGACTCCAATGATCTCAAACACAGAAACACACAGCAGAGCTTCACTGTTCACCCACATAGTTATGCTGAGTCTAGATAAACCATCAACACTGCTATCAAACTAACTAGTGACTACTGACTGTGAATACAGCAAATACTGTAAATACAACACTTAACTCTATAAAATCAATCAGATGACACTTGGCAGGTGGTCTGGCATTACAACGATGATCAGCTGTTCTCCTGTCTCCTTGTATCTCTGTCTCAGGCCACTTACATTATAGACATTACAGCAGTTTATTGCTCTGGTCTCATTTGACTAAGGCGTGTTAACACAGGTGATCAGGAATCCTGGACATCTTCTAGTGTTTTTCAGAGACAGTTTAAAGGCCTCTTTAATTTTCTAAGTTATTTAAACATAGACATTAATTTGCTTTCATTTGTAAACCGTAAGTGTCTTAAGCACTGTTCCACACATTTGTGTGCAATAATTGTTTATGGTTCATGTATGGACATAAATTTACACCAATTAATGTACATGTTTATGTATACATAATAAATATATTATATGAGTAATATCATATGAGTAGATGTGAGATATGACTGTATATCGGCACTGCTGTGATTCGGCCATAGGCAATTGCAGTGTGCCGATATACAGCCATATCTCACATCTACTAGTGTGATATTGCATTTATACAACAGTTCGATGGCACGAGTGTGTAAACACATAAAATAACAATGATGTGTCTTTAAAAGCCCTGTTTTGTGCAGAACCTTTTCCTTCCACCATGGGTTCAAATCTAAAGTTGACAGTTGAACAGCTGAACCCAAGCCTCCATTATTAATTCCAAAATGTCACTTTAGATCTAATAATAAATAGGGGTTGGGTATCAAAAATCTATTCGGATTCCAGAATCGGATACTTAAGGTCAGGAATCGGATACTTGTGAAATTAATTTCGATCCTGCCTATTGATTCCTATATGCGGTTCTTTTTTTTTCCATCTGTGAGGACCCGACCTAACGATCTCCCAGGACCTTGCTCGCTAATCTATGTGCATAGCTCTCCAAAGTATGGCTACACTTGTGATCAGTAGTCGAAAAAGCAAAGTAGCCTAAAATATTTGTGATAGGCTGAACATGTTGCAGTAGGTCTGTCACCTCCAATATGACAAAGCATTTTAATTTAACAGATCGTAAAGATCAAAAACACAATTCAAAGGTGATTCGGTTCCTAAATTACAATGATTCATCTGTTTGATTCCTCAACCTTTCCTCCGTGCAGCGTATGACTAGTGTGATGTGAACATTCAAATCTTTGTTCGTGCTGATGCTGACCTAAAGAGAGCCACTGTCATATATATGAATGAAACGGTTTCACAGTCTTTTCAACCACACAGTTCATTATTTCTGTTACAAACATTCAAATAATGACAGAAGTACTGGGATAAAATTTCATAGTCCGGATATAAACTCTGATATGTATGGTAGAGATCAAAATAGAGTAAATCATCCTTTTGAAAGTTAATTTTACAATCCAAATAATTTATCAGATCCAAAGATTTATCGATTATGTCGTTATGCCAGTAGATGGCGAAAGGGGACTGTTAATAATGTATTTGTCTTTGATCATTCATTCAAAAACACCGATTTATCCAGTAATGAACCAAGTAAATCTTGAGTGAATCACTAAATCATTTACTCATAAATTAAGCCTACATGTGATTTTCTTTAGTTGTCTGTTTATTTTTTTCTTCAGAATCGTAAGAGAGCTTCCATTTAAAAACAACAACAACTACCCAATTTATCCAGAATCACGCTGTCACACTCACGCACACACAAGGGGATGGAAGAGACGAGAGATGAGTAGCAATACTATTCAACCATTTATTTAACAACGTCTTTAAAAAAGACAAAAGCATCGAACAAGTAATGAGGCTCTTAACTGAGTGGTTTTGGCAGATGTAGTAGTCCCAAAGTCCAGTAGTTGAGCCACGCCACAGCATCGACGGAGAGAGCAACAAGGCATGTGAACGGTAGACCAGACAATGTGACTATGGCAGAGAGTCCTGTTTTATATGGCGTGGCTCAACGAGCAACAGGTGATCCAGATTAGAATTCGGGTGATTGTGAACGCATGGGTGGAGCTACCGGGTGTGTGTCAGATGAGGGTGGCTGTGGTGAATGCCTGACACACGCAGCTCTATTTTGCGAACAGCTCTTAAGTGAATCTTGATTTTATGTAGCCTGTTGATTTTTGTTCATGGTATTCAGCTGCAACTAAATGAATGCTCATGAACCCGCAGATAGCAGCCTCAGCTCAGCCAGATCCTCTGGAATTTGCCTCTGGCTCTGATGTCTCAATAGTGGTTAAACATAAGATGTAATTGATTTTGGGTAATTCTAACGAGCAGTCTTCAGTCTCATTAAGCTATAATTTGTTCCAGAGCAACTAGTTTTGGCAAAATCTTTTTTTGGTTTTGTAAATTCAATGCTATATATCAGAGCACTGCCTGTGTATTTTTCACTGAATTGCCTAGCAACTTTTATGATGGCTGTTGTTGTTTATTAAACATTATTATTCATTAAATTATATTTTATATAAATAATATTTTATATAAATGTTTAATATTGAGAAACGGTCCTTTATTCTGCCATTAGATGGCGACAAGAGGCTGTTTTTACGAGTCAGCAGTAAAGACTTATATGTGAGAATATACAGTGCCCTCCACTAATATTGGCACCCTTGGTAAATATAAGCTAAGGGAGCTGTGAAATAAATGTGCATTGTTTATCCTTGTGATCTTTCACTCCAAAAATTCACAACCTATCTCTCTCTAACCTATCATTGAAGTAAAACAATCAAAAGTGGGGAGAAAATCTCATTATGAAATAATTTTTTTTCTGTAGTTCATGTTGGCCACAATTGAGGCCTTGAGACGAAGAACCATACAAGTCCATATTTTCAAATTTTGAGTAATATGATTTTTTTCATTTGGATTGTGAACATTATATTATATATTTTTATTTTACTTGAAAATAGACAACAAAAGCTTCTCAATTCTAAGGAGATAACATTTTTCAGTGTCAGTATTAAAAATCAAAAGGTATTGTGATTTATATTTCTGAAATGTGGAAGAACGGTATATGTCCAGTTAGTGTGGAATAACAGTATAACTCCAGTTCATCATATCACTTTAAACCACTAAAGATATGATTCCTTTATCTTAGTTTTAATACAGTAACAGAAACTTCAGGTTAATATTAAGCATTTCTTTCAAGTTTATTATTATTATTATTATTATTATTATTATTATTATTATTATTTAAAAACAGAAAATACAGTATGAACAATGTATAATACATAGACATTCTTACAGTACAGGCAATAACAATGAATTATTAACAAAAAAAAATAAATAAATAAATAAATAAATAAAAACAATAAATACAATGCAGACATACATCATAGCTAAATATTATACAACATATCATAAGGTATACAAGATAAACTACTAAGCTAAACTACTATGATTCATTTTACACAATATATTATACAATATACCCCACCTTACCCTGCATATGGCCTACACATACCAGTCTACTCTTCACATTCTAGTGTCTCATAAAATGCTTGGGCCTCCACTGGCATGTAGGCTAGCATTGACATAAGGTCATGGTACTTCTCCTTCTTGACAGGGAGAGGGTCCTCGTAAGCTCGAGCATATGTGCTGGAGAACAAGGGAGCTGGAGGTGGTTGATTCTTCCTCTGTTTGGTGATCAGCCAGGTCTTCCATCCCTCATAGAGACTGGCTCATTTTGGTATCAGCAGTTGAAATTAACATTCAATAAAAAATTCAAAGATTCTACCTTACCTACGCACATATTCCCAACACTGTTAATATAAAAAAAAATCAACTCTTTTTAGTTTTTTACCTGTCACTTTCAACCACATCATGGATGTGATTAGTAAGCCAGGTGGACGCTTTAGTGTTGAGTCAGGGAGCTGCCTGAAGTCTGCACATGCCATCTCTATGACTTTGAATGGATGCTGTTGCCTGGCTCCATGGATCATCTCAGCGACATTGCTGGGGGTGTAGAGTGTGGACACCTTACGCCTCTTCTCCAGTGTGGCAAAGGAACGGTCACAGGGAAGGAAGGAGTGACCAGATACCATGAACTTCTGCTCTATCTGACTGAAATAACGTCTGGACACGAGCAGGGCCATTAGGTTTAGGACTCGCCAGTTGTTGTTCTGCCCACAGCATCGGTCACTATAGATAATGAGCTTCCGTTCCTTTGCATGGACAAGGGGAGCAAAAGATGTTTCTACCCACTTCAAAAGACAGCTTGCTACCTCAATGGAACCTCTGTGAGCGATGCCCTCATGCCAGAGGCACATTGTAGGAGGATTGTCAGTGCCCATCTCCTGGATACAAAGGTTGTAGTTGGCCAACTGCCGTTGATAGTACACGTTGGAATGTGTCAGGTTTGGTGTGTACACTACCCCCTGCATGTCAATACAAATGACATGGCAGTCTTTATTGGCTTTGGCCCACTCTGTGTCAGCCTGCAACTGGGTATATGCTTTTTCAGCTTTACGGTGATGAAGCTCACTTTCAGTTGCAATCTTCAGCCTTTCTCCATCTGTTGTTGCAGCTGTTAATTTTGAGAACAGGGCATCACATTTTGCACAGGTGTCACTTCTTGGCTGCCCAAAACTGAGGTTCTGCTGCTTGAAGATGTCCCTGTAGAGCCAGAACTTTGCAGTAGATGATGGATTATTTTCCTTGTAGAGGCGATACATGCGGAGCAGGTTTAAATCAGGGCTCAGGTACTCCCTCTCCACATCTCCCTTCATCCGTGAGTAGTGGTTCGGTTGGCGTGGGAAGCTCTGGATATGCTCTCTTATTCCCTCTCTCACTGCAGGATGAATGCTATGAGGCCTAAGAAAAATACACAACTCATGAACAAGGGAAATATATTATGTTGGTCCTTTTTTGGCATAATTGCATTTTTTTCTGCATTATAGATGAGAGCATGTGGTCCTTCAAGACTTCTTAATGACTCACCTGTTCTTATGTTTTCCTCTTAAGTCCTCTAATGGAGACCTGACCTCAGCTACCTGCTCTGTTCCCCTCAGACTGACTGCCTAACTTATCTTGAATAACCTTTTCAAAGATAATCAACTTTAAGTATAAATATGTTACAGGCAATCTATTAAATTGCCTTAAATTAAATCAATTAAAATCATGTAATAAGAAGCATGTAATAAAAAGTTAACGAAAGGAAATCACTAGGCTATATAAAACTTGCCTGTAGGCGACTGTTGGTCAGTTGAAAGACTGACATAAATGTGGCCTTACAAACAGCAAGTCTCTGCCCTGCTTGTTGCACATGGTACTTAAAGGTGTACTTTCTTTTGGGAACCTCAGTGTCAGGCCCACGTGGTCGTCTGCGACTCACCTTGTGCTAGAAGTAAAAAGACATTTACCATAGCTAAGCAGGCTAGCCATCATGTATAGCTGTCAAGTTAGTGTCATTATTTACATGAGAGGGCTTTGGTTAGGAGAATGAATAAGGATGTGTATGCCTTTTAGGGCACCAAAGCACTTTGGTCTGTAATGCAATTGGTGGTATACTTGATGCCCATCATCCTTCATCCATTCTCACAAACCTTAACATTTACAGGCTCATGTGAACTCATGTCTTAGTGGATTCCAGGTATAGGGGGCCTACAGTAGTCTTGGCCTATGTGGTGACTATATGATATTAATTTAACATGTAGTGACAAATTGCAAGGCTAGATAAAATACCTAGGCTACTTTATAGCCTAGCATAAACCAGCAAAAAAAGAAAAACAAAATAAATATACATATAAAAAGAACACAATCACTTCAATAAGGCTATTTACAAAGGGGTGCCAGGCAAGAGTAGAATCACCCAGAAGGACTACAATAGCATAACTATAACTGGTCTAGCCACACACACTATCTAGAATACTATAATTGGAATAGCCACACACATATAGCTATATATTATACCATAGCCTATTATACCTACAAATTACAGATACACAAGATACATCACATGTATAGGCAATAGTCCACTACAAAATGCAACACTTAATGTCACTGCACACACCCACTAAAGGCATCACTGCATGCAGCACTGACTTGGCCAAAGCAGACACCGCAAGAAAATAAATCAATAAACAAAATTTATAACACTAATAATACAGCGTATTATTAAGTAGGGAAAAAAACATTGGCTACAACTAGCTCCTGTTAAAGTTCACTCATGCCTAAAACGGCCACAGACTGCGAGGCATATTATTTTATTTGCATTAGCCTACATCTGTGAGAAGACAGCATCAGGTGACTCACTAAACCTGATCATGCAAAATGAAACCAAGTGCATCCCCAGGTCCCCCAGTCACATACTGCTGACAATACGGTCATGAACTTACCTGCTCCAAACTAGAAAGAATGATGGCCTGCTGCCTCTCATAAGAGACAGCATAAAACTCTGTGAATAGCTGGAGTTTTCTTTCATCTGTCAGGCTTGCACACTGCCGAGGACATGTCTCCTTGCACACCTTGCCCTTAACAGAAAAAGTCACATTATCGTTTTTAGCTATAACACTTCAGAGCTATTAACAGAGTTACTAGCTACAATAGCTTACATAATAATGAAAGGTAATCACAACGCTAGCATACGTGACAAAGCGTGGCTCCCACTCGGACATCATATTTAGGTGGTTATAAAGAGTAGAGACATGCTGAAAACGTCCCCTAGGCTATATCATAATTTTCTCAACTTTCATTTCGACCTATTCATGACTGATCTATAGTAGAAGCCCAGTAGGCTAGGCTACACGCAAATCTAACTGTAACAAGTTAGTCAGATAGGATACATTGTAGACATATGTGGCATAATCTGGGAAAACCCAACACATGGTGATATTTTCGCATTTTTAGATATAGATATCACATGAAAGCTGGGTTCAAGCCCTTTCCAAAACTGTTTTTATTTTGAATTTCGAGAAAAACGGGTTTAAAGTTTCTCTTCCACTTCTAATGGTCGCGGTCTGTCAGGAGCGCTTTATTGTATCATTACACAAACACACTTACCCTGAAGAGGACAGTTTTCCGTTGTTTATCATGATGGGCATAGTCTCTGAACTTTGATCACTTCTTGTATGTTTAGATAGCTCCAATAGTGCACCTTGTCGTTTATTTAGAAAAGCTGGCGCAGCGCACCTGTGTATATACTACTTCAAACTGTTCTCGCGCTCCGCCATCTCACGATATAAATAAATAAATATATGAACAAATAAACTCTGCTTGCAGTACTTTACACAGGACTGGCGGGAAATATGAATGAATACAGCTTTATTATATATGGTATGTGGTTTATTTTCATAGGTTAACTGTTTATGCAGTGTTTAGCGCTCCTCAGCGCGTTCAGAGAGAGATCACATCACATATACGGTTCTTCCACTCACCTCTTTCGGTGGATTTTTCCCTGGTTTTTGTTCTCCTCTTCGAGTCAAATATGGTTTTCCAGCATCCCTCAAAGCCTTCCTTACTCTGTCCTTCCATTTGGTCATGTCGGCTCTCTTTTTTTTGCCGAGGTTTTGCCTTTTAATGTCCGAAGCGGACATGACAGCAAGCGGCATCTCCATTCTTCTTTGTGGACATAGGCCCTGATCACACCGATCGCGTTTTTTAGTTCTAAAAACGCGAGGCGCACCGCACTGCCTATTTCTGGTGACTTTTAAAAAAGGAGCGGTGCGTTGCGGTTTTTTTTGTTGCTAGGCAACCATCAAATCAGCCGTCCTGTCAATCTAATCAAAGGATTATAGCGCCAGCGCTCTAAAATCTTTGGTTTTTAGCTGTTTAGTAAACTGTCATATCAGTAAAAACCTTAAAAAACACAGCTCCGGGTAACCCGCGATAGACACCAAAAGTTTCGCCTCCATCACTGCAGTCTCCGGACTTTTTAGGCAACGGTAAAACTTTCGTCACCACAATGGAAGGCCCGCCTCTCCATTAATTCGATTGGACAATGGAAAAAACCGCGATGACGTCGGGCGCTTTTCCGCGCAGAGTTGCTTTTTTTTCAACTTCAGGCGCTCAGAGCGTTCCGGCAAAAACGCGAGGAGCAGCAGGCGGTTAAAACGCGAGGCGCCGGCGGCGCATAAACAGCGCGCATAACGCTCACTACCCATAGAAAACAATTGAAAAAAGGCGCCTCTCGCTGCAAAAACGCGTTCGGTGTGATCAGGGCCATAAACGGTTTTTCCGCGTGACGCTATTTTAACGTTTAAAATGCGGACTCTTGGTCGCGCGAAAATATCCCCAAACTGTTTCTGTATACAAAGTTCACACATACAATTAATGTCACATGGTTATCTCATTTTTTGTTTTTTTGGACTTATACGGTTGTTCGTCGCACACACTCAATTATTGGCACCCAATTATTGCAATGTCTTTTTCTCAAGATCTGAGTTTTCTCCTATACTGCCAGAAGAGTTTGGAGAACACCTGACAAGTGATCAAACACCATTCCTTTATGCAGAATCTCTCCAGATGCTTCAGATTCCCAGCTCCATGTTGCTGCTTTTTTCTTTAGTTCACCCCACTCATTTTCTGTTGGGGTCAGTTCAGAGGACTGGGATGGCCATGGCAGATGGCAGAAGCTTCAGTTTGTGCTCAGTGACCCTTTTTTGCTGATTTTGATGTTTGTTTTGGATTATTGTCCTGATGGAAGATCCAACCATGACCCATTATAAGATTTCTAATAGAGGCAGGTTTCGATTTTTTTATCTGTTGGTATTTGATAGAATCCACAATGCCATGCATCTGAACAAGATGCCCAGGGACTCTGGCAGAAAGACAGGCCCACAACATTAACAATCCAGCAGTATATTTAACTGTGGGCATGGGGTACTTTTTATCCCTGTTTGCTCCAAACCAATCTGATGGGTTTGCTGCCAAATTCTACTTGAATCCTTGAATCCGTGGTTGAATTCGCGCAGTTCAACAACTCAATGTGGTTGTTACTGTCGCCTCATAGTATGACTGCGATTTGCGTGTGCTTGAAACCCATGCCAAACAAGCTTTTCTATTTGATTTCTGTACTTCAGCTGCTACGGGCCATCATGCCAATAATTTGTAATCTTTATAAGAATACCAAAATCATGCAATGAGCAAGTGTGTGTTTATTAGACAGCTTAATATCACATCACCCTGGTGAAAAAAACAGCATATGCTGGTTAGGTATGTTTTGATGCTGGTGTAAGCTGGTCATGTTGCTGGCCAAGGACCAGCAAAGGACCAGCTTAAACCAGCATCAAAACATACCTAACCAGCATATGCTGTTTTTTTCACCAGGGCAGTTTGTGCTTTCAGAATTGTCAAATCTGCTGCAATCGTTCCATCGCATCTGGAGCCGAGGACCTGAACCAGGAAGTTGGTCACCAGTTAACATGGTCACCAGTTAAACCATAACACCATAGAACAAAGGAATAAAAACAATGTAATAGTTGTGTCTGATAGTCTCTCTGCTCTCACTAGTATAAGATCTGGGAAATCATGCAGACTTGATATTTTAAATAAAGTATATCAAACTATACATAGATTACATAATAAAGGTTTGAATGTATCCTTTGTCTGGGTTCCTGCACATGTTGGTGTGAAAGAAAATGAAGAAGTTGACTTATTGGCAAAACAGTCTCTCAAATCTCAAACAGTAGATTTGGACATTGCATTAAGTAAAGCTGAAGCTAAAGCAATAATTAAAGTTCATACACAAAATATAAGGCAGGAATATTGGAATATTAATGACACAGGAAGGCATCTGTATAACATTAAATGTACAGAGGGGGAAGAGATTTGGATAGAAACCGAAGGGAAGAAATGGTCATAACCCGTATTAGAATAGAACATACAGGACTCAATAAGACACTTCATTTATTAGGTAAACATACAAATGGATTGTATTTACACTGTAATCAACCTGAATCTGTACAGCATGTGATAATGGAATGTCATGCATATGAAAATGAATATTTTCCGAGTCCGTCCGAGTCCAGAGACAGTTGACGGAATGTCACGGTCTAGCACCGCAGTAAAGATAGTTTGTGGTTTGATATTCAAATTTCTTTTGGCTATAAATACACAGCGCGCTGTCATAAACATGCAAATAATCCCGAATGTCGTTCTCCATGATTTGTGAATTCTGGTGATGCTGTGCCTTTTGGCCAAAATCAGTTTTTTTTTCGATGCGACTCTTAATTTTATAATGCTTATAGCTCCGAAAGTTGGAAACTTAGCAGACTGAAACCAGTGTCATCTTAACCAGCTTGATCTGTGAATTTTTTTCACAGCAAAGCTCTTGTCCGTAAACCCCTTGGTAAGTCCGCTATAGTAAGGAATGTGAAAAATAGGCGCTCTTCATGTTTAACGTATTTTACCATTAAACAGACAGACTGCTTGAATACAAAAACATTGTTTTTAAGTCAAACTCGATTTGGGAAAACTTTCACAATCGCTATTTATTGTGTAACAGTGTTTCTTTATGCTCTGCTCTCTTTTTCTTCTATCATAATGTCACACGGTGCTGTTCCAGTGAATAACGGTTTTCCAAGCCCTTAGATAAATCATATACGTCTCTAATGAACATTTCACGTATGAGGAAATGTTTCACAGTTTATTTTTTGTCAGTTGATCCTTCCTGTGCCCTTATGACCTATTCTGATTTGTGACAAATTTCACAGAGCAATTTTGGACAGTTAACCCTTCACTGATTCAATTACATCACAATTTTGATTTGTTAAACTTTCACAGTTCAGTACTGGTCAGCTGACGCTTCCCTAAGTCACTAACATCACTATTCTGATTTGTGAAAACTTTCACAGTTTAGTATTGGTCAGCTGGCCCTATCTTTAAATATCTTTACTGTGGTCTGACACGATGCATTATCACGAAAGCCTTGTCCAGTAGCTACTTGAAAGCCGACGGGTTTATGTGCGCACTAGAGATGCGGGGATGAGCTCAAACGTCACCCGAAGCTGCAGCTTCAAATAAATGATCCGCCCGCCACCCACCCGAACCTATATCTTTCTCTGATTTAGATAACTGCACCCGACCCGCACCCGAACGTCATTTACGGTTATTCTAATTCTTAGTTTTGCATGACATGATGCGATGATGAATGGATGGTTCATTTTTAACAGCAGATTGATTCAGCTGATCTGCACATCGCTGCACACTTATACGAGCTTAATCACTCATGCTTTTAAGTCAAAGCCACGCTAACAAGAATAACATTAACTGACATCTGGACGTGACTCTCCGCAATCTCTGATGAAATCAATTGGGTGTTTGAACATCTACTGGATCCCTAGGGGTTCACCCAGTTTAAGAAATTTCAGATCATAAAAACCTAATTCTTTTCATTTTTAAAGTATTGTTTTTGTTATAAAGTACTGATTCAAATTAGTAATCAATAATAATTGCTAATTTTACTACTCGGCAAATCTGGTGCTGGCGCGGACGGAGCGGGCGTGGGCACGGGCGCATGTCAGGCGCAATCATCAAAGATATTTCAAAGGAAGCCGGCGCCACATTATTCCCTACCGTCTTTACTATGTGTTTTGAGCGAATATGTGCATTTATTCACATACGATTGAATTAGAAATGGTGGCCTGTCATGATTTTGGCTAATGCAGGACACTACTGAATGATGCACATCAGAGGGAATTTAGAAGTGGGTATACGCAAAACCGACGGATTAAAAAAGGGTTTCCGCAGGTACTGCACTACATCACTAAATATTACCCTACTCAATAGCATTAACACAGGCGTAACGTTACTCCCTTCAAACTTGATCTGGAATGTCTTTTTTTCTGTCACAACTTCTCAAACAGGTGAACACACAAAATGAAATCGTTTGCCTGAAAAAAGTATTTAGAACAGGTTCATATTTTAAAAAAATGTATTTAATATTTGCCTCATTATTGATTCATCTTATCCACCTGCGACCCACCCGCAAATAATCAGAATTTCTTTTTTTATTACCCAACCCACCCGACCCGCGGATATAACCGCCATCCGCGCATCACTAGTGCGCGCACACTCAAAGCGCAATCACAGAACGCGCCTCTCAGTCAGTGTGCGAATGCAGAGTTCTCTTTCGCTTCTAATAGGTTCTGTTATTGCTACACACATGCACGTATTGGAGACTATTCATGTAAATGAAGTCGGTTTTGTCTTAAGTAAACCTGAACAGTTGGGAGAAATACTGATGCGTTAAAATATTTGAAATATGCGTCACCAGCGTAAACCTGCAGCCGCCGACCGCGTCAAACAATAATCAAACAACAAAAGAAAAAGAGAAAAATCACTCACTGTTCTTGACTGAATCACTTATTAACTGTAATAAGAATTATCTTTAATGTATACAGTGAAGATTTTGCAGTTTTTTGTTTTAACATGTATTACTTCATGAAATGTCTGTAGTCTATTTCTGTAATAGCCTTTATATAGACCAACATAAAAAAAAAAAACTTCCAAAAAAAATCTACAATTCTATTTTAAAAAAAGATTCTATTTTAAAAAATAGTATTTCATTTGTATTTTTGTTTAATATATGTATTAATACTTTTGCTTGTAAGTAATACTTGGAGTGTTTACTTGCCTTGAGCTCGTGAATGTTTTACTTACATTGGTTGATTCGTTTTTTCTGTACTGAAATTATTATTATTTAAACCTGGTGGCAGTTTCTAGCTTGAAAGAAAAATAATTTTTCTAACATCTTTGCAGCAACAGTTTTTATGGGTCCAAAACCATCTTTGGTGTGCATGATTTTCTAATAATTAAATGGCCCATCATCAATTATTACTTATTACTTATATAATGTAATTTATTGTAATTAATGTAACTATAAATGCATTCAAAAATAAAACAGGTGTGAGTTTGCTGTGACTTATGGAAAGTATAGGAAGGGGTTTATACACAGTGTGTGCCATTGTAAAGACTAGGTTTATCCCTCACAACCTCATTTTCATTCAAGAAAAAAAAAAAGTCATATACAACCCAAAACACACACAGCCACTATCAGAAATAAAAGAGGTGCTGCAAGAGGCTACGTTTTCTGCTCTTAAGGTCCCATTCACCAAGATACCTACTCCTTTACCCCCACCCTTGAATTTATACATTTACTACATCGATGAATAAAGTCAAGTCCCGCCCTATAATTTTAAACCTGTTTCACTCAAAAATATGTCACATTACACAGATCAGCCATAACTTCTGTTCCATGACTTTAAGTTTGCTAAGCAGAGCTGGACACTAATTATGAGATGTTGTGAAATCAAAAATCAAAATGGCAAGATCCACTAGAGGTTTGCTTTTCTTACATTTCAACTAACATTGCGTTTTTCTAGTTGTAAAGGATAAAAACAGGGGTGCCCAAACTCGGTCCTGGTCCTTGGTTTAGCTCCAACTTGCCTCAACACACCTGCCAGGGGGTTTCTAGTATGCCTAGTATAAGCTTGATCAGCTGGTTCAGGTGTGTTTAACTGGGGCTGGAGCTAAAATCCGTAGGACACCGGCCCTCCAGGACCGAGTTTGGGCACCCCTGGATTAAAACAATGTTAAGATACTGACAAACAGTAGTGTTTCCTTGGACTCGGATGGACTTGACTCGGACTCTGCCCTTTGGGACTCAGACTTAAGTCCGACTCGGCCCATTATGGACTCGGACTCGATTGGTAAAAGACTCGGACTTGACTCGGACTCGACTTAGGTGGACTCGAACCCAACACTGGTATTATATGGAGCAAAATTGTGTTTAAATATTAAGTTCCAGTGTAGATGAACCTGCTGGTGGAAATCTGACAATTTCACAGGCAGTTTTTGTAAATCATAATCACAACACAACAAAAAATCAATTCCACCCAAAAATTTTTTCAAAAATTGCATTAGGTATGTAAAACCAGAAGGAGTCCTTTTGACTAACGAAGAAATTCAACCACTTCAACTTTAGTACACCATTCAATACAGAAAAATCTAGCACATTCATGCCACCTTCCTCAATACTCTTAATCATGTCAGCTTTCCTAATGTAATGGCATTTTTCTTTCCAAATAAAGTTGAATTTTGTTTTGTTCAATAAATTAATCATATTATCTGAAATGCTTAATGAATAAGCTGGGTATATAGCTCTGGATATACTCTCCATTTTGGACAGCAAAACCCTAAAAAATATAGTTATATCCCTTTGTAGCCAGAAGTTCAGCATCTTTTTACATTTATCAATATTTCTAAGAATATTTTCTTTCTCTTTTATTTCTTTATTTCGGACTAATACCCAGATATTTAACTTCTGTTTTAACACTTATGTTACTGATTGCGCAAGCTGGTTGTTTATGCAAAGCAAGAATTTCACACTTATTAATATTTAACATAACACCTGATGCTTTAGAAAACTGATTAATTGAATCTAGAGCTGTAACAATTTGGTTTTAATTTTTTAAGAACAAAGTTATATCGTCTGCAAATTGTGTTATTATAATGTGTTTCCCCAATATATTAAAGCCTTCCACTCCACTGTTCTTTATCATAATGGACAATAATTCAGCAACTATTATAAAAAGAAAAGGAGAGCTGTTACACCCTTCCAGGGGCGGATCTACCGGGGTGGCACGGGGTGGCAAGTGCCACCCTAAGAAAAAGCTATGCCACCCCAGAATTATCCACGTCCGGATATGTCTGAGATTCATTGCGTAATTCTTTGGTGATCCGATTCTTTGACCGCTCGCTCCACTTATACAGGCCTTTATGCCAAATCTGACGAAACATTAACATGAAATCAATAAGAAGATGCCAATCACGGAAACTTATAGCAGAGGTAAGAATGTAGTCGTATTGCAGTTTTCTCGATTGTTAACAATATAACAGATATTAGTAGGCACATTTTCCCGAGCCATTAATTCAGTTCACAAAACAAAGACACATTTCTCAAAAAGTTTAACAATGAGTCAAACTATGTTAAACATTAGCAAAACTGATGACACACCAATCAGAATCTCTGCATCCTTACAACGGAGAGAGCTGAACGAATCAACACGAGAATTTATACTTACACATACAGTACATTTACAGCATACAGTACCAGCACATCAGATAGTGGAAATTTCACTACTCTATATGTACAATAAACTGTAGCACATGTACAGCTTCAAATGTGTGAGTGTCAAATTTTGATTTGTAACCATATATATATATATATATATATATTTTTTTTTTTTTTTACAGTAGGCCTGTGTGTAGGCTATTGCATTTTTGCAGAACTGAGAAATGACTGCCTAGAGATATAGTCTTGTGTCAGGAGACCATGAAACTACTATAGTACTGTATACTGTAATGAAATTTGGCCAAACGTGCAGAGGATGCTAAATTATTATTATTAGTGTTATTTTTTTTTCCGGACTGTATTGTGGCATACCAAGTTCATATACAGTTCTTTGGTATTTGAACTTTAGAGCTTTTTATCTACTGCAAGATTACTTTACAGTGGTAAAATGAAAATTGTTTTTTCCCAAAAGTTAATTGCTGATTTATATACCTGTATCTGTTTTTGTTATAGTGTTATTGATCTCATGAGTGTTCACTGGCAGGAAAGTCATCTGTGTATTTAAATTGTTGATGTATATTTAAAACTTGAAGTTTTTTATGTTGTGTATCGACTTGGTGCCATGTGTCACGTTTGTCGTTGTGTGCGAGGGATTGACGCAGGAGGAGAGCGGAGATCCAAATAGTGCAGTATTTATTTAAATAATCCAAAGAGTACATAAAACAAAAAGGAAAACAGCAGGGAACCAGCAACCATGACGAAGGGAACAGAGGAACAACCAAACTTAAATACACAGAACAAACCAATCAAAACAGGACAGGCGAACATGATTACACAATGATGTAACTAACAAGGACAGGAACAGGAAGACCAAATATGGGTAACACTAGGAAAACACTCACAAACAGTCCAAATGGCACACAACGGTCTGACATTACCACCCCCTCTTATAAGGCGTGACTCGCGCCATAACACGTACACTGGGGTAAGAGGGTGGGTGCCCTGGAGGTCTGTGCCAGGCAGACACAGGGTACATAGGGGCGTACCTCCAGGGTGGATCAGGGAGCCATAGCGGAGCACAGAGTTCATTAGGCCAAGGCGGATCGGGGAGTTCAGGGAGCCATGGCCGAGCACACAGTCCATTAGGCCATGGCGGGTCCGGGAGTTCAGGAAGCCATGGCCGAGTTCACAGTCCTTGGGGCCATGGCTGATCAAGGGGGTAGCCCTCCCCCAAAATTTTCCTGGGGAAACTTAAGGCCCTGCCAGCCCAGGAGAGCACATGAAGGCCGGGTTTAGGAGACACTGACGCAGAAGGGCGTCTGGCGCGCAGGAGGAGGCGCCGACTCTGGAGGGGGCGCAGGAGGATTCCTCCAGGATGAGGCATGCATCCACGTCATAGACTGGGACCTAGGGAGAGTAGGGACAGAGGAGGCAGACAGATCTAGGAGAGAAGCAGAGAATACAGAGGGGAACGCCGCCTCCATAGGAGGTTCTACAGCTTGCGCTGACACCTCTGGAGGCATTGGCGCGTCTTCTCCGGTAAAAGAGGCCTCTGGAGCAGGCATAACCTCAGGAGATGACTTGTGAACAGACGTGAGTTCTGGAGCAGGTTTGTGAACAGACGTGACCTCAGGAGCACAGTGTACAGCCTACACACACACCAAATAGCAACCGCCATTAAGGGAAGAGCAGCAGCGGGGTGCAGGGTCTCTTTACTGGTCATCATGATTGTAGAGAACGAGACATGGCGGGTCTCTGGGCGGTCAGACAAGACATGGCGAGGCTCTGGGCCCTCAGATGAGACGTGACTTGGCTCTGGGCGGTTTAACGAGTCGTGACTTGACCCTGGGCGGTCTGACGGGACGCGACTTGGGAATAACAGCAGTAACTTGACTTGGCTCATGAAGAACAGCTGTAGCTTGACTTGGTTCGTGGAGACTGGCTAAGGCTTGACTTGTCCCATGGAATCCAGCTGTGGTTTGACCTGGCTTCTGAAGATCTGTAGTGACTTGACTTGGCTTATGAGGATCAGTGGTAACTTGACTCGACTTAACTGGAATAGCTGCGAGTAGACTTGACCTTGCTGGAGCAGTTGCGGCTTGACGTGATTCAGGAGGTGTTGTAGTGTCTTCACTTAGCAGGGTTGGCAGCTGTAATGTGACTTGATTCAGGAACCACATCTGGAAGGGCGGCCATGACGGGTGCAGACTCAGGAGCAGAATATATGACGTGAACAGGCTGTGGCTTGGCTGAGATGGCTTGAGCAGGCTGTGGCTTGGCTGACGCGGCGTTAGCGGGCACTGGCTTGGCTGACGTGGCGCTAGCAGGCTGTGGCATGGCGGCCATCTTGTCAGTCCTTCGCTCAGGAGAGACGGCTGTAACTTGACTTGATTCAGACACAACAGTTCTAACTAGACTTGACCCAGGAAACACAGCTTTAACTTGACTTGCCTTAAGGAAAGCAGCTCTGACTTGACTTGATGCAGGAACAGCAGTTGTAGCTTGAGTTGACTCTGGAAGCACAGCTTCAACTCGACTTGATTCGGAAAACGCAGCTGCCACTTGACTTGACTCAGGAAACGCAGCTGCAACTTGACTGGACTCGGAAACTTGACTTGACTCGGGAAACACAGCTGCAACTTGACTGCACTCGGAAACTTGACTTGACTCGGGAAACACAGCTGCAACTTGACTGCACTCGGAAACTTGACTTGACTCAGGAAACACAGCTGCAACTTGACTGGACTTGGAAACTTGACTAGACTCAGGAAATACAGCTGTAACTTGACTTGACTCAGGAAATGCAGCTGTAACTTGACTTAGAAGACGTGGCTGCAACTTGACTCGGCTCAGAAGACGCAACTGTAACTTGATTTGGCTCAGGGGACGCACCAGGAACTTGACTTGACTCAGCAACGACAGCTTTGGCTTGACTTGACTCGGAAGCTTGACTGGATTCGGAAAACACAGCTAAAACTTGATTTGACTCGGGAGATGCAGATGTCACTTGACTTGACTCAGGAGACACAGCCGCAACTTGACTTGGCTCAGGAGATGCTGCTGCAACCTGACTTGACGCGGGAGACACAGCTGCAGCTTGACTTGACTCAGGAAATGTAGCTGCAACTTGACTTGCCTCAGAAGATGCAGCTACAGCTTGACTTGGCTCAGGAAATGCAGCTGAAACTTGACTTGACACTGGAGAGGCAGCTGCAACTTTACGGCGCTTCTTGTGAGTAGCGGGCGTGGCGGGAGTCCGAGCGCTGGCCGCGGGAGGTGGCGTCCGGGAGCTGCCCGTGAGCTCTGGGCTGAGGATGAGGGAGGAACTATGGATAACTGGAGTGAGCGAGGGGGGACCGGAGGGAGAGAGCTTGTTGGAACAGCACGTGGAGGAAGCTGGCTGTTGGTGAGCTGGAGCGGCCGCGTGTTTACATATAGGGGGAAGGTTTGAATCTTCCACATCGACATGGAAGTTGAAATTACAGAGAGCAAGGACAAAATTGACAAATTCTGCTACGGGTCTGCGGCAATCGTCAGGGGTAATGGAACAGAACAGCTTAACATCAGTCAGCCCTGTATGGAAACACGTGTTAATCATAGCGTCGCTCCAACTCACCAAATGAACAACACTAAGAAATTCCTCCACGTATTCCTCCAACGGCCTGTCCGCCTGTTGGATATTCCACAGGAATTCCTCAGCCCAGTGCATCTTGTGGGTCGGTGATTCTGTCACGTTTGTCGTCATGTGCGAGGGATTGATGCAGGAGGAGAGCGGAGATCCAAATAGTGCAGTATTTATTTAAATAATCCAAAGAGTACATAAAACAAAAAGGAAAACAGCAGGGAACCAGCAACCACGACGAAGGGAACAGAGTAACAATATATCACCAACAAGGACACAGGGGAACAACCAAACTTAAATACACAGAACAAACCAATCAAAACAGAACAGGTAAACATGATTAGACAATGACGTAACTAACAAGGACAGGAAGACCAAATATGGGTAACACTGGGAAAACACAATCACAAACAGTCCAAATGGCACAATGGTCTGGGTTATTTATTTTTTATTTTAACTTCATTAACATATTACTGATAAAAATTATCATTCAAATTTATTTACTTGTGCACAATGTACATTTCTTAATATTATGCCTAAAATGTGTTTTAATGTCACTGTTTATGAGTATATTTTGACTCTCAAATAAATGTAAACAGTTTAATATTGACATAATTTAAACTACTGACACCTGCAGCTTCATAATAAACATTACTCTAAGGCACAAGATTAGTTTGTAATTATTTTCACTGACCCTCTATATCAAATGTTGAAAATAATAAATAAAATAATAAAACTAAGTTTATAATAAATCATGAGCTTAATTTATTCACAGTGAAATAATTATGATGTGCCCCTTCATGTAAAGTCATGACAAAATAATGCACTTACAAATCATTAACTACAACATGAATTAACATGTACTGACAGTGCCATCCTTATTCCTTTAAACCACCAGTATGAAAACCAATAATAAAAAATATTTCTTCTTCACTTTCGCTTTCACTTTTGAGACTCGGATGCCGTTTAGTGTCTCAGTCAGCAGCAGTGCCTTCAGCGCAGCTGTTAGAGATCCGTGTTCAAGTGCACGCAATAGGCTGAAACTTGCCACAAAGCACCGGCAAAACTAAATATAAATGAATGTATCAGGGGAAATAGTAAGGAGATATTTTAATTATTTTTTTAATAAACTAGTGTATTCTGAGTCAGTGTCGCAAAGATACTGATTTGCAATCTCCTCTTTGGACGCACCTTTAGAAAGAAATGCATCTTTGTGGATTACATATAACATATATTTCGTTTTCGTTTTCGTTTCCGTATCGGAAGCCATTCAAAGTATGGAAAAACACTTTAATGAGCAGCTGTTGGAACTTCGAGAGCAATCTAAACAGAGCAATTGCATGATCGCTAGCTTAGCCAAAGCTGTACAGTACAATGCAGATGAGGTTAAAGACTGTAAAGAAAAAAATCAGCGACCTGGAAAAGTGCAATGAACATTTGTGAACAAAGAGAAAGAGCTTAAGGACGTGACATGTGGCCAAGTATGGTGACCCATACTCTGAATTTGTGCTCTGCATTTAACCCATCCAAGTGCACACACAGTAGTGAGTAGTGAACACACACCCGGAGCAGTGGGCAGCCATATTGCTATCACTGCGGCACCAGGGGAGCAGCTGGGGATTCGGTGCCTTGCTCAAGGGACTTACCTCAGTCGTGGTATTGTAAGATGTGAAATTATTTCCTCATGAATTTAAAGTCCAGGAACCCTGACAAAAATAGATGCCATGCAACAAAACAATAAAACTAATCTGGAGAAGAGATCTTCAAAGAGGGCAAACAACACCATCCCTATTGCTCATTTACACCCCCCCTTTCTCCCTCTCCTCTCCCCTCCCTGCATCTCACACTTTCCCCCCCAAAAGGTTCCACTGAAAGTCACTAAGAATGTACATATACTACATGTGTAAATATCTTGTGAATATGCTGAATTTTCCCTTTCATGTTTGGTATCGTTCTAAAGGTGTCAGTGCGATTGGTAAAATGGTCTCAATTTCACAGAAGTCACTTATATTATGAGGAAGACTGAACACTTTTGTAGAATTGTGTTTTGCTGCTGAGGGGTGTATTTTCCCCTTAGGGTCGGGTGAGAATCTCCAGCCAGGTGTGACCCTGGAGCATGAGATCTCCTGACAAACCAAAAGGTCTTTTATGTTTTTACAACTATTTCTGTTAATGAGAAACAGCGCAAAGAAGCAAGCTAAAAAAAAAAGAGCTCAAAACATTGTACCCTACAATGGGTGGTGTGACTGGAATATGACACTAGATGAATGGGAGGACAGATGGCCCACTAAATTTGACTGCAATCACTTTAACCCCATAATTTATTACTAGACATTATACGGTAGATTTATGGAGTAACGTATATCCAGGAGTAAAGCAATACTCCTGGTATAAACCTAATAACACCTGCAAATCTATGACTGACTATTGGCTGGTTCTTGATGCACTTGCTGAGTTTGTTTCAGATCTTTCAATTTCTAAAGCCCCTTTAACAGATCACTGAATAATAGAAAAGTTAAATTTGGTTAATAGAGGGGAAAAAAATAAAGCTATTGGAAATTTAACTCAGGGTTGTTAAAAAAATAAGGAATATTGTACAAGAATAAAAGGAATAATAGCTGAAATTGAAAATGATGAGACAATAGATAGCTTTTGTAATAAATGGGAATTTTTAAAATATAAAATTAGAGAAAGTTCCATAAGATAAAAAGAAAATAAGAAAGCAACCTGTTTCAGGAAATCAGTAAATATTGGGAAAAGGAATTAAACAGTGATGAAAAAAAGAAATTATTGACATTACAAGATAAATGAGATAATATGTATTGTAAAAGAGCCCAGGGTGCTTTTGTAAGATCACAAGCAAAGTGGATGGAGGAAGGGGAAAAGAATATCTCGTATTTCAGTAGTTTAGATAAAAGAAGACAGGAAAATAAGGCTGTATCAAGTTTACTAATAAAAGGAATAGAATGAAAAGATGTTAAAATAAATGTTTAAAATTTTTACTTTCTGTAAAAACTTACACATATATATATATTCTCACTGTGATTCCTCCAACTTTTTGAATACAATCAAGGACTTCAAACCCAAAATTGATGATGCATTCAAAGAATTTTGTGAGTCTGATTTAAGAATAGAAGAACTGGATGAGGTGAGCTTGAAACTGTCATTAAATAAATCTCCTGGCTCTGATGGGCTCACGGCCGAATTTTATAGGTTTTTCTGGAAAGACATTAGATATGTGATATTCAAAGTGATACAAGACTGCATAGAAAAGAAATAATTAATAACAAGTATGAAGCAAGGCTTATTAATAATAATTCATAAACAGGGCAAAGATAACTTGATAATTTAAGACCCATTACACTTTTAAACACAGACTACTAATTATTATCAGGAATTATAGCAGCTAGAATGAAAAGGACTATCTCACATAATAAGTGAAAGTCAATCTGGCTTCCTGGGTGGAATATCCATTCATAACAACATACGATTGGTTCTAGATTTGATTGATTACAATGATTTATTTGTAGAGAAGGGCTTTATAGTATTCCTAGACTTCTATAAAGCCTTTGACTGAGTAGAACATCCGTTTATTTTAGAAGCTTTGAAACATTTTGGTTTTGGTCAGAAGTTCACAAATCTAATTAGTATACTTTATAAGGAATATTAATAGTTGTGTGTCTTTAGAACATGGCACTTGCTGGGCAGGGGCAGATCTAGAAAATAATTTTTAGGGTGACAAAGGGGTGGCATGGGGCCTATGAGGGGTGGCAACACCAAAGCAAGCCCCCATGCACAGTTTTAGGGGATTTAGTCTGACATATACAGCTGTGTTCACAAATATTGTATTACCATTAGGTAATCATCTATACTGTTTAATGAATTAAATGTATTTTAAATTTATTCACCCATCACAAAATTCTCATTCCAACCAGGTCA
This sequence comes from Labeo rohita, assembly GCF_022985175.1. Taxonomy (NCBI): domain Eukaryota; kingdom Metazoa; phylum Chordata; class Actinopteri; order Cypriniformes; family Cyprinidae; genus Labeo; species Labeo rohita. The sequence goes on from NC_066872.1 coordinate 3,656,719, forward strand.
TTCAGGTTGGTAGCCCTGACTTACACACTACCCACTGTTAGCATACTGTAAGTGTCAATTTAGTTAATTGGGAATTAATTATAAATTTTGACTGAATCACTGTTTTATAGCTGATCACTGAATCTACCAGCAATTCATTGAATAACATCAGCTCTGCCATTGATATTAATATCCAAAGTATAGTAAAACACTATTTATTAGCATGGTAACAGGATTGCCAGTTTAAGACATGAACGTTTACTTCTATTTTCAATATGAATAAGATTTAAGACAAATCTAAGAACTATTCTAACATAGAAACATGTGCTCACACATTCACACAAGTTGCAGAAAGACAGAAAGTGAGAAAAAAAATTAGTTTAAGAGAGTGAAAATGTAAAATCCCAAGTTTAAAGTGATATATGCAATTGCTTAGACCTGAACAAACATCAGTCATTTAATTCACCCTCACATTGAGTTTCTTAATGAGGCTGTTAAACTTTATTTAAAATGCACCAGTTCAGCTAGAATCTGAAAGGTTTACTTGTGTTTATTGGGATTTCATTTTGTGTGGCGTCGTCTGCTGAAAGGAGGCTTTCTAGGTTGTTGACTCGCTGGAGGTCTAGTAGTCGTCCGGAGTGACGTCTTGTTTGTTAACTTATGTGTGTGGAGTTGTGGGCTGGTTGAAGTTTTGAGGTGGACACAGTCTAGTTCGGACTCAGAGATGTGGCTTTGCGGCAAAATTTAACTCAGAACACAAAACACTCAACAGAAAGAAAAACAACCTAAAGAAAAAAGGAAGTCCAACAAGCAGAAAGCAGGGCAAAAATTTGTTGGTGTCCTGAGTTTTTAAATTGGGCTGTTGGACACATCCCAAATGGTGTCTTGACCAATTAGACATTGTTTTAGCTTGTGGTGTTGTGTAACGTAGACGCTGAGGCGGCGTTAGAATCCATTTGCGGAAGTTTATTGCAAACAACAGAAAACATACACGTGAAGCCAGGCAGTGGGTCGATAACCAGAAAGCAGTCCAATCTTTCAACAGTCCAGGGGTAATCCGTAAACGTAGTGATAAACCAGGCAGAATAGTCAAACCGTAATAGCAGTCCACACAGGCAAACAATCCAATAGGGGAAATCCAAGAAAACGGCAGTCAGAAAACAAGGCAGAATCATACACGTGTAAGCAAAACAAGATAATCAGAAAACGCTCGGTAAGGCAGGTAAACTGGCAATACTTCGCAGTGAGTGAGCACATGGTGAGTCCTTAAATACTGCCAAACAGGAAGTGACAGTAGAAGCAGCAGAGGGAGTGCGCAGTCAGTATTCGGGAGATGGCTCCCTCTGCTGGCGTGGCATTACAGTACCCCTCCCTCTAGGAGCGACTCCTGGAGCTCGGCGAGGACGTCCCCGTGGTCGTGGTGCTGGACGGTCGGGTCTGGCTCGGTGGAACTCCTACGTGAGGGACGGATCCAGTATGTCGTTGGCGGCTACACATGACCTCTCCTCAGGTCCATAGCCCTCCCAGTCCACCAAATATTGGAGCTGACCCCCTCTGCGCCGGGAGTCCAGCAACTCCTTCACCTTATAAGCAGGCGAGCCGTCCACATCCAAGGGTGGCGGCGGTTCTGGGGCCATCTGGCCGGGGTCAGCCTCCGGGTGGACAGGTTTGAGGAGCGACACATGGAAGGAGGGAGAGATACGATAGTTAGGAGGAAGCTCAAGCTGGTATGTAACTTCATTTATTCTCTTAATTTTATATGGACCTACATACCTTGGGCTGAGCTTCCTACTGGGCAGCCGCAGCTTGATGTCCCGTGTCGAGAGCCAGACCCGCTGTCCCCTCCATATGTGCGCCTCCATACGTACATGGGTGATGTGTTCTGCTTCTGACTTGGAAAAGATGAGGATGTCGTCAATGTAGGCGATTACAAATTTGTTCATAAAGTCTTTAAGTATCTCGTTTATGAAGGACTGGAAGACAGCTGGGGCGTTGGCTAACCCATACGGCATCACCTGGTATTCGTAGTGCCCCCTAGTGGTGAGGAATGCAGTCTTCCATTCGTCCCCCTCCTTGATCCTGATGAGGTTGTATGCACTTCGTAAGTCAAGTTTGGAGTAAATGGTGGCCTACCGTAGTTGTTCTAGAGCCGGAGGAACTAGAGGCAGAGGGTAACGGAACTTTACCGTGACATTGTTAAGTCCTCGATAATCAATGCATGGCCTTAACCCACCATCCTTCTTGCTTACGAAGAAAAACCCCGCTGCAGCAGGGGATGTAGATACCCGGATGAAGCCTGATTCAAGTGCCTCCTCAATGTAATCCTCCATAGCTTGGTCCTCCATCCGAGACAACGGATAAACTTTACTCTTGGGTGGCATGGCGTTGGGCAGCAGATCGATTGCACAGTCCCAGGGACGGTGTGGAGGTAGCTGTGTGGCTTTAGTCTTGCTGAAGACCTCAGATAAATCCTGATAGTGATTGGGAATGGTGATCTTTACCTGGGTGTCGGGGCTCTCGATGCTTGTGGTGAGACATGGTTGTGGTTGAGCGAGAAGACAGTTTTCCATGCAGAATCGTGACCAGTGAGTCAGCTCCCCCTGAAACCAGGAGATGTCAGGATCATGGATGGAGAGCCAGGGGAATCCGAGAATGACCTCGTATTTGGGTGAATCGACCACATACAAAGTGATGCTCTCCTGATGAAGTAATCCAATCTGTAGTGTTACGGTTCTGGTTTGATGGTGGATGCCGTGGTCGATGAGGGTGTCGTTGATGGCTTTAATTTGGATGGGTGGTATGCATGGTTGAGTCGGGATGTTATATTTCTTGACGATGTCCCTGTTTATGAGATTCAGTGCGGCCCCAGAGTCAATCATCGCTGTAAGTGAAAGTATCAGTTCTTATGGTAACCGGTAATGTCAGAGATTTGTACTGCAATAACGTGAGATCTTTGATATTTACCCCTGATGAATTCTTGGACTTGAGGGAACATCCATTACTACGGTGGCCTGGTCCACCGCAGTAAAAACACAGATGGTTTAGACGACGTCTAATCCGTTCCTCTTCAGTCAACCGTGAAGCGTTGAGTTGCATGGGTTCGGACGGTGTTTGTTCCGTTGCAGGGTCACAGGTTGATGACATATTCCGGTTGCTTTTGCTTGAGCATTGCTTGGGTGACTGCCTCATGAGATTGTCGATCTTGATAGTGAGGTTGATGAGTTCGGAAAATGATGAATTCTCTCGTCGGCAGGCCAGCTCGGTTTGCAGATCGATGTGTAAGCTGTTGTAGAAGATAGCTTTGAGAGAAACATCATTCCATCCACTCTGAGCCACCAGAGTACAAAACTCGATGGCATACTCCGCTGCTGTACGGTTACCCTGTTTAGCGTGAATGAGTTGTGTCGAAATATCCCTGCCCCCTGCGGGATATTCGAACACTTCTTGAATCTGTAGCAGGAAATATTCAACAGATTTCTTGAGTTGAGGGTCGGCGTCCCATACAGCTGAAGCCCAGTCTAAAGCTCTTCCTGTAAGCAGAGTCATCAGGAACGCACATCTCTTCTCTGATTCGAAACGGTCTTGTTGATATTCGAAATACAGCTTCACTTGACGAACAAAACCTTTGCATTGCTCTGCCGTACCGTCAAACTTGTTAGGAAGAGCGAAGCTTACCGTTGAAGGCATGGGAGGAGGCAGAGATCGTACGTAGTGCGTCAGGTGTTCGTTGACTGATTGTAGCTTAGCGAGTTGCTCCTGATAACTCTTTAACAACTCGCTCTGATAAGCGAATGCTGCTTGCAAGTTGGAGACCTCCGCTGGATTCAAGGTAGGCGAAGTATTCTGTAATGTAGACCCTGAGGCGGCGTTAGAATCCATTTGCGGAAGTTTATTGCAAACAACAGAAAACATACACGTGAAGCCAGGCAGTGGGTCGATAACCAGAAAGCAGTCCAATCTTTCAACAGTCCAGGGGTAATCCGTAAACGTAGTGATAAACCAGGCAGAATAGTCAAACCGTAATAGCAGTCCACACAGGCAAACAATCCAATAGGGGAAATCCAAGAAAACGGCAGTCAGAAAACAAGGCAGAATCATACACGTGTAAGCAAAACAAGATAATCAGAAAACGCTCGGTAAGGCAGGTAAACTGGCAATACTTCGCAGTGAGTGAGCACATGGTGAGTCCTTAAATACTGCCAAACAGGAAGTGACAGTAGAAGCAGCAGAGGGAGCGCGCAGTCAGTATTCAGGAGATGGCTCCCTCTGCTGGCGTGGCATTACATGTTGTTATGTTAAAATAAGCAACACTTTATGTTTTACTAGCAAATTTTTAATGTTTAGCCGGAAAGGTTTCTGTGACCTCTCATAAGATCTTATTTCCTGTTGCGTGTATGTGCTCTCAAGTGTCCAGGTATCCATAGTCTATTTCCATCATTCAAAAGGAGAAACAGCAACAAGGATATATGAGATATATGCAGATACACAACATGTAAACAAAGCAGCGCTTGCTTGCCATTTTGAATATCAGTTATACTGATACATTTATTTTCTGCAGCTCATGTTGTTATGACAATAATTGTTAATTTGAATGCTCAGGTAAGATAACTTCATATTAGTCCAGCTTTCTGCCGGTGCCATTTTGAATTGATTGTTTTCATCACTTTCACTTTAATTCTCAGGCACTGACTTTCTCTCTAAACTGAGCATCCAATCAGAGCCAAATCACTCTCACTGACGACCCCAACATGTTGAAATGTTCAAACTGCTACTAACATGAGCTGACGGGATGTGGTGTTTCCTGGTCTTTACAAAGCAGATTTCAGTTCTCTAAAACCAGACTGAAAATGTGTCACAAATGTTTTTAAAGGAATAGTTTACCCAAAAATGAAAATTAGCCCATGATTTACTTGCCCTAAAGGCATCATACGTGTAGATGACTTTTAAACAAATATAATGGCAGTTTTAAAAAAATGTTTTGGCTTTTCAAGTAGTATAATGGCAATAAATGAAGTTTAATTTTCAGTATCATAAAAAGTGTTCAACATGGTTCAGAGGGGTAAATATAGGCCTCCTGAAGCAAATAAATGCATTTTTGTAACAAAAATATCCATATTTAAAACTTTATAAACAGTAATCTCTAGCTTCTGCTAACTGTCATATGTGTGTTCAAAATAGTGCAGAAGTGCAGATGAGAGAGCAAAACAAAACACCAGTCACAAATCGAGTACAAAACAAGGATTTGTAAAGAAAAATGTCAGAGGATTTTGATATAAGCCAAGAGGAGACTGGTTTTCCTTTGCTAAACTAAGAAGAAACTTTAAAATACAGTCTTCCAGATGCATATGTGACCCTCTCTGTGAAATCCTGGCTAAAGTCTCAAAATCTTATTTTGATTTCATCATTGACATTGCCTTACTCAGTCAATATTTAAAGATATCAAGATTACATTTTGACATAATGTTCTTCACCTTATGAAGGATGATTTTATGTAGAAAACAGTAAATCATCAAAAAAAAAAAAAAAAAAAGACTTCAGCTGGGTTTTCACAGCCAGGGTCACTTATTGTATTCATGTTTTTCCCCGCTAAGTTGAAATGTACTATGTAAAGTGATCTTAAGCTATAGAAAGGTGCTATAATATATAAATAAATCATCTTTTTAAGCATAGAGTTTTTGGTCAAATTAATAAAATCTCTGTCATATGGATTTAACAGAAGGAAATTAATGATCATCCAAATGGTGAAATTTCATCTGGTCTAGAGGAAATAGTGTTATAAATATTTAAATTAAAAATGATCTCCTGAGGTTGGTGGTTATCATTTTTTGAAACTTCAGCATTAAAAAATACAGTTTCAGGTCTTATTTAGTGAGTGTCCAGTAAGAGTGGACCTATTGTAAAACATTTTCCTCATGTTCAACAGCAGTCAGTGAAGAACGATGGCGTCTGTTAAACAACTGCTTAATGACACACTGGATGATCTGGAAGAAGAACAATTGAAGAGATTTAAGAGCTACTTAAGAGAAGATGGACCTATTCCAGTTTCTGTACTGGAGAAAGCAGATGCAACTGACACAGTAGATCAGATGCTGGATCGTTTTGGACCAGAAAGAGCTGTGAAGATCACACTGGATATCCTGAAAAAGATGAACCAGAACCATCTTGCTGAACAGTTAGAGAACAAACACACCAAAGGTAATAAAGAAAAAAATATTGTAATGTCAAACCTGTAATGTAAAAAAAAAAAAGTGATAAATCTTTTCATCTCTCTTTCAGTCAAGATAATCAGCTGTGCTCAGACTGAAGTCAGAGTTGATCTAAATACTGAAACAGGTGCAAAAGTAAATGCTACAACAGTAAAAGCATATGTTGGTTTAATTTTAGATCCTGCACAAAGTTTACTTTATAACTCATGTTAGCATTAGATTATTCAAGGTTTTTCTATGTTTATATATATGCTGTGGAAGGTTAAAAAGATATGTATGTCCAATCAAATATAGTGTTTTGATTGACTTTCCTAGGAAAAGTGTAATACCTCTGCACACCCTGTTCACAGACAGGAAACGTCACTTTTCATACATTTTGAACACAGCCAAAAAACAACAACCTGATCTTTTGTCCTAGCATTTCTTTTACTTTTATTAACTGTACTATAAAGTAGTACCAATTATAATTTTTACCATATAGTGATGCTGCTAGAGCATTTAGCCTGTTTATGTACACAGGCTAAATACTGTGAAATCCATAACTTGATTTAGTTAACAGATTTGTTTTCTTTAAAAAGACCTGATGACTTGCTCTAACAGCATCTGACACTCTTTATTTTAATTTTCTCTTTCTGTTTGTGACCCAGTTGGATGCATGTTTGTTAACATCAGTATCCCCATGTATGCAGACAAATGTGACAACACGTATTTGTTTTATTATCTTAAAAAATGCCATCTTCTCATCTCCTGTGCATTATTAGCAAACAGTAAATGACAGATCTTATTGCACCTTTAATTTGCTAGTATTCTGCACAAAGTTTACTTTATAAATCACAAAGCATTAGATTATGTTTATATGCTGACTATGTATATAGTATGTTTATGTATCATAATGTACACTGCCATTCAAAAGTTTGGGGTCAGTAAGACTTTGTACATAATAAATAAAGTAGTCTTTATGCTATCAAGGTTGCATTTATTTGATTAAAAATATAGAAAAAAAAATCAGTAATTCAAAATGTTTTTACAATTTAAAATAATAATTTTTATTTTAACATACTTTAAAATATAAATTATTCTTGTGATGAAAAGCTGAATTTTTATCAGCTGTTACTCCAGTCTTAAGTGCAATGATCCTTCAATTTTGTTCTAATATGCTGATTTATTATTAGAATGATCAATTTTGGATAAATCAACAGTTGTGCTGTCAAATAGTTTTTGGAACCTGTAATTTTTTTTTTCCAAATTTTTCATCAATAACAACTTTAAAAGTACACTGTTTATTCAATTTTAAATATTTTATAACAATTAAATTATTTATTATTAACTTTTAATAAATTTTAATTATTAGTGTCCTACATCTAAAAGTAAAAAAACAATTAAAAAAAAAAATAAACCAATCATGGTGTCTGAATAAAACTTTTGAACTGTAGTGTATATACAGTCATGGCCAGAATCACTGATCTCCTGTCAGGTGTATTAATACTTTTAGCCTCCAAGGATTATTAAGTTAATAATTAAAATTTATTAAAAGTTAATAATAAATAATTTAATTGTTATAAAATAAAAATATTTTGAATAAACACTGTACTTTTTAAACTTGTTATTCATGAAAGAATGTGAAAAAAAATATTACAGGTTCCAAAAATATTTGGCACACAACTGTACATTATCCAACATTGATCATTCTGGCAAAAATCAAACATATTATTTTATATAATTGTGTGACATGTAAGACTGGAGTAAAACTGATTTATTTTATAATGGGATTTACTTCCATTTTCAATATGTTTTAATAAAAAACATGTTTTAAAGGTTAAACATTTTGCAATATTTTTTTTTTTTTAAAATTTAATTAAATAAATGCAATTTTCATAAAGTTTTTTTTATATTTACAAGACTTATGACTGTATATATAAATTCAAATTAATCATAAAATAATTGCAGAATTAAATGCCTTAATTTTTGTATTATATTCAACAGTAACTTTTATATTATGTTCAAGAAACTTAAATCCAGTTTAATTATACCTGTTTTATTTTTCACCATGTTTTTTTATTCATTTTTATTTCAGTCTATTTAACAGAGGATTGGATGCTGCAAAAGTTTTTGAAAACTCACAAAATGAACATGAAGAAAAAAAAATACGTATTTTTGAGTGCAAGAAAGGAAATGAAGTTCATCTCAAGGCTGTTTACACAGAACTGTTCATCACAGAGGGCGAAATGAAAGATGTCTATCAGGAACATGAGATTCTGAAGATTGATGATGCTTTCAGGACCAAAAAACACAGGACAAACCAATCAATTGTAATAAATTATTTACATTATTAAGGAAAAATAATGAGGAAAGATTGTGCTGACTAAAGGCATCGCTGGCATTGGAAAAACTGTCTCTGTGCACAAATTCATCCTGGACTGGGCTGAAGGAAAAGCCAATCAGGATATACACTGTGTGTTCCTGCTTCCATTTAGAGAGATTAACATGATTAAAGATAGAGAGCTCAATCTTCATGAGTTCCTACTGGAATTTTATGATGAATTGAAGGACCTGGAGAAATCAAAGTTATATACAGAATATAAACTTGCATTTATATTTGATGGACTTGATGAGAGTCGACTGCCTTTGAATTTTAAAAGTGAAGAATTGAAGATGGTTGAGAAAAGATCATCTGTAGATGTGCTGTTTACAAGTCTGGTGAAAGGCAAGCTGCTTCCATCAGCTCTTGTGTGGGTGACATCACGACCAGCAGCAGCCAATCAGATCCCTCCTGAGTATGTGGGTTTATTTACAGAGGTGCAAGGATTCAATGACCAACAGAAGGAGCAGTACTTCAGAAAGAGAATCAAAGATGAGAATCTGGCCTCCAAAATCATCTCACACATTAAGACGTCTCGTAGTCTCTACATCATGTGCCACATTCCTGTGTTCTGCTGGATCACGGCCACAGTACTTCAAAATATTCTCATCAAGAACAGTGAAGAGAACATCAGCACAACACTGACCGAAATGTACATTCACTTCCTGCTGATACAGATGAACATGAAGAGCCAGAAATATGATGAAAAAGCAGAAAGACAACGCACAAAGCTTTTACGTTTAAATAAAGAAATGATTTTGAAGCTAGCCAAACTAGCATTTGAACAGCTGAAGCAGGAAAACATTGTGTTCTATGAGGACGATCTGAAAGCATGTGATATTGATGTGAGTAAAGACACTGAGTTCACAGGAATGATCGCTGAGATCTTTAAGATGGAAGATGGACTTCATGAGACAAAAGTCTACTGCTTTGTGCATCTGAGTGTTCAAGAGTTTCTCGCTGCAGTGCATGTGTTCATCTGCTACCTGAACAAAAACATGCAGGAGCTTCAGTTTTTCTTTGACAAGCCAGAAGAAAATATCACATTGCAGGAGCTACTGCAGAAGGCTGTTAATAAAGCCATGAAGAGTCAGAGAGGACATCTGGACCTGTTCCTGCGCTTTCTGATGGGCATTTCACTGAAATCCAGTCAAAACCTGCTCCAAGGCCTGATCACACACACTGAAGACACCACAGAGAGCATCACAAAAACAACTGAATACATTAAACAAGAACAAAATAAGGATGGTATCTCAGATGAATCTTTAGTTAACCTATTTTACTGCTTACTTGAGCTCAAAGATCATTCATTATATGAGGAAATCCAGAGTTACCTCAGTTCAGATGAACATCCAGGAAGAAACCTCTCATCTTCAATGTGCACAGTGCTGACATACGTACTGCTCATGTCAGAGAAGGTGCTGGATGAGTTCAACCCAAAGAGGTTCACGTCACCTTCAAACTACAAGAGACTCATCCCAGCTGTGAGATGCTGCAGAAAAGCACTGTGAGTAATTTTACTGACTGATGTTCAATTAAATGTTTTGTTCTACATCACTAAACAATTAAATCTCAAAATACAATGTGAAATATTTTCCCCAAATATTAAGAGTACAATAAGTTATTGCAGAAAAGAAACTGAAAATTATCCGACTAAACATTCTGTTTTGGCAGATTTGACAGGTGTGGTTTTGATGAAACATGCTGTGAAACTGTGTCTTCTGCTCTACAACAATCAAACTCCCATCTGACAGAGCTGGACCTGACTAGCAATCACCTGAAAGATTCAGGAGTGAAGCTGATTTATGATGGACTGAAGAGTTCACACTGTCGACTGAATATACTGAGGTTTGACATTCACTTTCACTGAATCACTATGTTCAAATATGTGGATAAATAGGTGTCTCATAACTATAACTAGCAGATATTTCCCTGTCTATATTGTAGTATGATTGTATCAGTGGCATTTTTTTCCAAGAACACAAGACAGACAATGCCTACTCAAAAAACCTGATGAGAAAACAATTAGTGTTCACAATCATCCTGGAAAACCTGGAATACCTTTAATAATACCTAAACTTTCTTAATGACTTCTTTAAACAGTTTGTTTCAAAGAACTGTTTTATATTAATTTAAAAACATGTTCCCTTTCCGTATGGATTTATTTATTACAATAGCTTTATTTTTATTTCATCAGTAAAATCTTCAGCTGAGGATCATATTATTCTTGATTCTTGCCTTGTATGTGTAGGACAGATTCAGTGTGTTGATAACTTGACAACCACTGTGACTGGATCATTGAATCAGTGAGTTGAACTGGATCAGTTTGATTCATGAACGATTTACTGCAGTGTTGAGCTCAAATGCACAGATGAGACATTTTTCAGCCTTTGAAGTTGTGACATTTTCATAAGTTACTTATGAAAATGACATATAAATGTGTAAATTGGTGACATTTTATAATAGGTATACAGTAATAAAGTATTTACAAATTATTTGCAAACTGTAATTAATCAATAGTTTATAAACTGTTGTTAAAACAGTAGTACTCTATAAAGTACTCTATAATTACAGTAGTACTCTATGAGTACTCTATAAAAGGTCCTTATAAAACATAGAAACACAATGTATGTATTTGTGCTTAATGTATTTGTTAACATTTTAGGAAACACTGAATATTATTACAATTAATGTGCAATATAGGCTGATTTAAAACATTTAATGTATGACATTTTCAGATTATCTGTTATTTTATATAAAGTGAGAATAATCTGCGGTTAATAAATTGTCAACAAACCATTATATTTCATATGAGGTAATTAAACACGTGAATATACAATGAATAGACTATTTGTATATAGTCTATTAATGTATTAACTACAGTTTATAAACTACTAATAAACTATAACAGTTTTGAAATACTTTAAAATGCTTTGTTAATCTATTATAACATGCACTCCAGATTATAAAATATATAACCTATCTAATAAATTCACATATGACTGATTGTTTTGTTCTCTCCACAGGCTGTGTGGGTGTGATCTCACTGATCAGTCCTGTGAAAGTTTATCTTCAGCTTTACAGTCATCAAACTCTGTCCTGAGAGAGCTGGATCTGAGTAACAATGACCTGCAGGATCATGGAGTGAAGCTTCTTTCTGATGGACTGAAGAGTCCAAACTCTAAACTGGAGATATTGAGGTTTGAGTTTTGAAATACTTGATTGATTTGACTGATTGATTTTATTATTATTATTATTATTATTATTATTATTATTATATTTTTATTTTATATATATATATTTTTAAATCACACTATTAAGATTAATTCTGTTAAATTACTGTGTTGTTCTTGTTCAGATTGTCCATATGTAATCTCACTGCTCAGTCTTGTGGGAGTTTGTCATCAGTTTTGAAATCCTCAAACTCTGTCCTGAAAGAACTGGATCTGAGTAACAATGACCTGCAGGATTCTGGAGTGATGCTTCTTTCTGAAGGACTGAAGAGTCCAAACTTTAAACTGGAGATATTGAGGTTTGAGTTTTGAAATGCTTGATTTGATTGATTGATTGATTTTTTTATTATTATTATTATTTTTAAATCACACTGTTAAGATTAATTCTGTGTTAAATTATTGTGTTGTTCTTGTTCAGATTGTCCATGTGTAATCTCACTGCTCAGTCTTGTGAGAGTTTGTCATCAGTTTTGAAATCCTCAAACTCTAAACTGAAAGAACTGGATCTGAGTAACAATGACCTGCAGGATTCTGGAGTGATGCTTCTTTCTGAAGGACTGAAGAGTCCAAACTGTCAGCTGGAGATACTGAGGTAACTGGTTTTCAATAAAATAATTAACAAAATGCTACCACAATAAATGGCCATTGAATTTTGTCAACAAATATTTAATCTGCTCTCAATGCAATGCCAGAACAAGAGATAAAAACATTCTCACAGGGCCAGCTCTTGGCAATTTGCTTTCGTAGGCAAGATTTTCATTGAATCATTTGTTTCACAAACTTTGATTAGTTGAGTCGTTTGATTCATGAACTGTTCAGTTGAATAATTTGCTAGTTTTTTGCGTTTTCAACTTTCATAATTGAATATACTGTTAAGTTTTGAAAGGAAAAGTGTTATCTACAATAATTTCTACATTCTGAGTTTGAGTGAACATCCAATTACAATTCTTTTTATTGGGTCACTAAATGTAAAGTTTATTATTGTGAATTGATTTGAAAGAAACACAGTATTTGTTTTTTGAGAATTTACTTTATTTTTGTCACATTGTGTGAAGAGTGAAACCTCGTCAAATTGAATTGAACCTGTTGAACTGCTGATTTTCTGGTCTTATAAGAGACAACAGGATAGTTTGTGACAATTGTTTAAATCTACTCCTAATTAATTGTTGATTGCTGTGATTCTTCTGCTTAAAGCAAACTACAAAGAGAAAGAAAATATTTCACTAATATAAATCCCTATACAAATCGGATTCACTGTGTTGACCATTCACTCACCAGTAGCATCATATCCTCTCTCCAGTAGACGTTATTTTCTTCTGATCGTTGGCCCATATGGAACATTAAGCTAGTGTGACACGCTAAGCACGTTGTACTCTACATCAAGAATTTGGGTGTTATAATGTGTTCAGCTTTATTTTTAGATAAACAGGTTACTATTGTTGTGAAGCCTGTGTTTATCAACTCAGAATTATTTCTAAAATGAAATCAGTCCTCTCTTTAAGGTCCTGGAGACTGTTATTCATGCTTTTGTATCATCACACATCAATATTTGTAATTCTGTATTTTTGGGTATTTCACAGGGTCACTTATCTCATCTTCAATTAGTGCAAAATGCTGCTGCCAGACATTTGACTCACACAAAGAAGAGAGAGAGAATTACCCCAGTTTTGAGTGATCAGGGTTTAATTTTTTTAATTTGTAATTTTGTTTGTGTGATTATGTAATGATGCTGGAAAGCACTTTGGTCAATGGCAGTTGTTTTAAATATGCTGTAGAAATAAAATGTGTATTGTATTGTATTGTATGCTGCCAGCACTGTGAGTTTGGGCCACTTATAACATAGATTTAAAAATAGTATTTGCAAATAATATTTTTATTTTTAAAATATGTACACATTCTCTCTTCATTGTTTACCTAGTATGCCGCAAATGACTCTACAAAAACTAGAGAAGTGTGCGTCATTGGATATTACTGATAATAATAATAATCTCAGTCAATTTGACACATTTCTTCAAACACAGGTCTTAAGTCTAAAAGGGTTTTAATTCTAAAAGGGGATGGAGTCGGTAGACTAGGTTGTGTAACGAGGTAGAGAAGATGAAGAGTGGAACAGGTAGACCAGTGGTTCTCAACCTTTTTTTTTTTTTTTACCCATTATCCAGGTCCCTCACCGCCCCCCATCAAATTGTCCTCACTGAATATTAAAGTTGATTATTATTTTGTTTATAATGAGGTATTATTGTGTATATAACTGTTATTATATTTACAGTAATTCAAATGTGTGGGGTCATTATGGTTTTTAGGAAACGAGATTTCCAAAGTTTTCACTGACCAGCTTAAATATATTTTGTAAATATAAACATATTTATTCATAAAATATTTATTTATTTATTTTAAGTATGCAACGATATATCTCCAAAAAAGTTGGGACAGAGGCTGCTTTGAAAACAGCAAGCATGTGAATTGGTAATAGGTGAGGGTGTCATGTTTGACTGTAAATGGAGCTTCTCAGTCTTCGCAAGCAAAGCTGGATCATGGCTTAATTTTTTATATATATATATATATATATATATATATATATATAAACAAAATAAAACTAAGTTAGCCAGTTAAAAGATCAATTAAATAAAGGCTAAAGAGAACAAATGACAAATTCTTAATTTTTTGGCATTTCACAAAACGCCCCAACTTTTAATTGGGGTTGTAGAAAGTAGTGTTGTCACGATACTGGAATTTCTAACTTCGATATGATACCGTGAAAAATATCAATATTCGATACCATTTTCGATACCACGAAAACTGCCACAATATTATTATTTTTTTTAAACAATTAATTTTTTTTAATTTAAAGATATATAACAAATCTAGAAGATGACAATGAGGTATATTTTACATGAACAAAAATGTATTGAGGTACTACACTGCTACAGCCCTGTTCAGCTTCTTAGCTTCATTTGAGTTTGCTTCATACTTTCTTTGCTGTTCAAATACAACTGGTAGTGTTGGTTGTGAGCGTGTTGTTTTTGTTGCAGGTCGAGTCTTATCTTCTTTCTGGTGCCAAACTTTAATAAACGTTTTTTGTTTTGTTTTGTTTTGTTTTTAGACCACACTTTTAAAAATGAACTGAACGAACTAATCTTAGAACTTAATCTAGGGATGGGCGATATGGGCTAAAATCCATATTGCGATATACATTGCAGCCTCTTGCGATAACGATATATATTGCGATATATAAATTATAATAGAACCATTTCAGAACAGGTTACATAGACCCTTAGGAAAGCCAAACTGCTAATTTTTTTTTTTTTTTTAAGAAATAAAGAAACGTTGCATGTCGTTTTGAGAACATTTATTGTGCAAAAGCAAAATTGTAATTAAACAACACAATGTTGCAGATAAATAAACTAAATGTAGTGCCTTTTAGAAAGAAAGACTTTTCTTTTAAGTCTTTGGTTCTTAAATGCCAAGTTGCAGAGAACAAAAAAACTGGTGTCTTTTTTAGTTAAGGAACTTACACTGTACTGAAAATACTTCCAGTATTAATTAGTCAAATAAAATTGTGTAATGCACAGAACCTGCAGCCTAAGGTAACGCATTTGGTTTTAAACTTTTTGTTCTCCTAATGAAATTAAAACTGGTGTCTTGTTAATAAAGGAATGGACACTGTAAATTAGGGATATACTTCCAGTATTAGGCATGGCTATTTTAAATAAAGAAAATTCTTCCAAGTGTAGTGCACACATACTTCAAATGAAAACATTATAAAGAGCTAAATGAAAGCACAAAATAAATAAATAAAATACTTCCAGTATAAGGGACATATAGGTCAACTAAAGAAAAATTTTAAAGTATAAAAGTTTTTTTGTGCCATGCCATATATACTGTAAAAAGTGCAAATGTAGTTTTACTTATTTTCTTAAAGGACACAAAATATGCAAAGAACAGAAAAACTGTCTGGTGTCTTCTCAGTTAAAAAGCAACACAACAACGAATCCTAAAATCAGGCACTCACTGAGATTTTGTTAATACACACCATTTGTCATTTGTTAGGCCCTAAAGATTATTAGCCAGGAACACAAGCTTGTCCACAGTCTCTGGCTTCAACAGAGACTGGTGGCATGTAACAATGTTGCCACCAAAGCTAAATGCCCTTTCCGAAGGAGCACTTGTGGCCGGGATACAGAGATATTTCTGGGCCAGTCTAGCCACCCTTGGAAAATTAGCTTGGTGCAGCCGCCACCAGTCCAGTGGGTCAGTCTCTCCATCACTTTTTAGCTCCACTTCGATGGCCTCTCTGTCAGCGAGAGCAGCTGTGCCATCAGAGGCCTTTTTGAAAAAGCTTCCCAGGCTCCGTTTAACCTTCTTCGATTGCCTCTCAACAGCTGCTTCAGCACAATCAGCACCAACAGCTGCAGCTTCTGTGCTTGTGTGTGGCAGTGGCTCTCTGACCATTGCAGCTTGCACCTCCAACAGTGACAGAATTTCTGCTACCGCTCTGGTCTTGATGAACTCCTGGTGGTTATCAGCTATATATGCATCTTTAAACCGTGGGTCGACCAAGGAGGCCATATCCAGCAGGTCAACCATTTTTGGGTCTGAGTACTTCTCGTTTAAGTACTCTAGGATGACTCTTTTCATGTCCTTGGTCAGCTCTGTGTCATCATCAGCTGCAGCAAGAACAGTGTTGTTGAAAAGATGGAGAACAGGTTTGATGTACGACACACTGACATAATCTTCTCCAGACAGCGCGTCTGTGAATTCCAGCAGTGGGCCAAGGGTCCGGCTTATAGATTCCAAGACATCTGTATCTTGCCAAGTGGGTACCAGGTGTTTGGTTTTCCTGTCTGCTTTCAGTACCTGTGATAGGGCCTTCTCTTGTTCAAGCACCCTCTGGATCATCATCTGGCGTAACCCCCACCTTGTTGGTGTTTCTGTGATGAGCCGATGAAAGGGAAGATGGTGCTCTGCCTGGGCTTTCTTCAACTCCTTACTTCTTTTCCAAGAGTATGAAAAGGCACTCATAATTTTCTTGCATACGCCAACAGCACGGTCAATTCGGGGGTCTTTCACACTTTTTTCTGTTGACAAATTTGTAAGATATTATTAGTTAATTTCATCTATAATCTCTCTCTCCCCACACACACTGAACAACTATCATTACAACTACTGAAATGCTTGATTAAGATTGAATGAACATCACTTAACACAAATGCAACATTAAAATAGCATTGGGTATACAACTGATCAGAGGCAAATTCTACATCTCTAAACGCAAATGCAACATTACTGTGCAGTAATATAGGCAAATATTACAGTATAATGTTAAAATATTATAATTCTGCACTATTATATGAATATTACATGAATTATTTTTGTTATATATATATATATATATATATATATAACAAAAATAATTCATATAATATTCATATAATACCAAGTGGGTTTATATATATAAATATTTATTAAAATAATAATATTATGTATATGCACAAAATGTTTTAACCTACCGATGGCAAGGTGCAGCCTGTGTCCAAAACATTCCAGCCTGGTCCAATCATTCAGAGACGCTGCCTTGACCATGTTCGTTCCGTTATCAGTAGTAATGCAAACTTGGCGTTCTTCTTCAAAACCCCATGACACAAGCGCTTCCTTGAGTCCTTGTGCAATCTCCTCGGCCTTATGTTCAGCGGGGAAGTACGACGTCTGCAAACACCAGCTACCAAGATTCCAATCATCCGTTATATAGTGAATGGTCAGACTGAGGAAAGGCTCCATGGTACGGCTCGACCACAGGTCCGTTGTAGTAGCAAAGTATTTCAAGTCACACAGCTCTTTTTCAACATTTTCGCGGAGCTCGGCATACAATTTTGGCATCTCTGTTTCTGTGAAGTATTTGCGGCTTGGCACCTCATATCGTGGATCAATAGCTCTGATCATGGCTTTAAAGCCGCGTCTCTCTACCGTTTGAAAAGGGACCATGTCCTTACACAAGTAAACAGTTATGGCCCTAGTAATTTCAATCCATCGTGGGCTCTTCCTAATATAAGGAGTACCTTTTGAAAATGACTGTTGGATTGAGGTTTGGATCAGATCCTGTTTTTTCTGTCTTGCATTCTTCGTACTGGATTTTGCGGTTGGCTGCATTGCCTGGCAATGCTGGTATTCGACGACATGTTTAGTTTTGAGGTGGTAGAACAGATTAGTTGTGTTACCTCTCTTAGCTGGAACTTTTGCCCCACACACTCTACAGAGTATATTTTGCTGCTGCTCGTCGGACGGCTTAAAGCCAAATCACGTCCAAATAACAGATGTTGCACCAGTCTTTTTCACGAGCTCCTCTGTTTCGCTGACGCTTTCAGCCATGTTTATTCAAGATGATGCGTTGCAGCCAGCTGCAGCTCGTTGCTCTAAATTTCGTGGGTAAATTGCATCATCAAACATGCATTATCACGATAGTGCAATAGAATTAGAATCTCTATCGTAGGCCAATTTTGTATCGTTTATATCGCATATCGTTTATATCGCCCATTACTAACTTAAGCTAATGGTAATAGATATTTGTTAACATTAGTTAACATGAATAAACAATGAAAAATACTTCCAAAACATTTATTAATCTTAGTTAAAAGTTAATTTAAACTAACATTTACTAATACATGAACTAATTAAAATCCAAAGTTCTATCTGTTAATATTTTTTCATTGGACCAGAGCTAACATGATCCGTTGTCTTTTTATCACCTACCGTTATCAAAGATTAAAATATACTGTAACTAATGCATTGCTCATCGTTCATAAATGCTGGTTAATACATTAAAATTATTTGATGAACAGATTTTAATGACGGACTCACATATATTCACCGATCCACGCGAAAACAATGCTCAGTTGCTCACTGGATCGACATCAAGACAAATTGCAGAATTTAAGTAATAATTTTTTGAATAAAGTTAAATAAGCACAAGCTGAAATACATTAAATGTAGTAGCAGAGCTACAGCAAGCAATGTTTAGTGTTATAAATCCGTTTGTCCTTTGATGCAATGTCCATGTCTTCATTGAGAGTGTGGGTCATGGTTGCTTAGCAACGGCAGACGCCACGGGAGCACAAGTGACAGAGCGCTTTGGAAAGGAGGAGAAATCGGTGCTCCTCGCGTTTTCCACACGTTTTTAGGTGCGATATGTGAACACCCCCTTTATTTAACCAGAGCAAATGAGACGAAACAGGCACTGCGGTCACGTGTGGTATTTGTCAACGCGACTTTGGAGAGAAATGAAAGTGACAGCTCGGCTAGTATCGGTATATCGATACTTTGGGAAATTAGTATTGG
Source organism: Labeo rohita (assembly GCF_022985175.1). Classification (NCBI taxonomy): domain Eukaryota; kingdom Metazoa; phylum Chordata; class Actinopteri; order Cypriniformes; family Cyprinidae; genus Labeo; species Labeo rohita. Next base: position 3,675,828 of record NC_066872.1, read on the forward strand.
TACCGTTCAGATATTTCAGTAACGATATTTATCAAAATATCGATATTTTTGACGACACTAGTAGAAAAATGGGAAACTTATGCTCCACATTTTTAAAATAGTTACTATTTTAGTGCTGTCCTGATTTATATATTGTTATCTTCAATTCAGTTTCAAATCTAGCTTTTTTGACAGTGTGTTGTGCCAGCTATAATATTATTAATAAGAAATGTTTCTTAAGCAACAATCAGCATAATTTCTGAAAGATCATGTGACACTGAAAGCTGTAGTAATGTACTGTAGATTAGCACGAGAAGAAAACACATTTTAAAATACATTCAAATAGAAAGCTTTTTTTTTTCAAATGGTAGATTTACTGTTTTTACTGTAGGCTGTTATTTTTTTTTTTTTAAAGTGCCCCTATTATGCCTTTTCAAATACGATCTTTCAAGCAGTGTGTCATGTAGCTGTATGTGAACATAAACTATCTGCAAAGTCGTGAAGCCGACAGTGCATGATAAATAAAATAATTGTCAATCAAAATAAAGAGTTGGCTTACAAACGCCTGAACAAATCGTCAGGAATTTGAATCTTTTTCTGTTACGGCCGCATGTCACAAAGTAACACATTTGCATAATGTCCGCCCACAAACACAGTAACAGTTCCATGTGGTTTGTCATGTCGAGAAGACGCTGTATTCTAAGCTGTGAGTAAATTTTTGTATTCACTTCCAAAAGATGGATCTACGAAGAATGAATTGCCTAGCTATAGTTCACAATATGTAATTTTGAATGTTATATTGTGTAACAACCCTGCACATGTCTTGCTAACCGGCTACCTCACGATTCTGTAGTTCTGTTGTTCAGCTGTGGACCCACTGTAGTCTAAAAATGTGTGATGCAGCGTGACTGTCTGTCTGTCTCATTAGTTGGAGTAATGATAAAGGATGCCACATAAAGCAGCTTTCAGACCGAATGCGGAAAGCACTGCGCTATGAAACCCATTCATTTCAATTGCTTGCTCCACATGAGGACGGCTTGTTTCTGCATTGATCAAGGCTCTCACGCTGCGCTCAAAATTTGTAATGAGTTGAACTTTTGCTGCTGTGCTCTGAAGGGCTGCACTGAACCCAGCGGCCAGCGCAGCGCTTTCTGTGTTCGGTGTGAAAGCCACTTAATGCATAATACAATGTTAACGTTTACAACATAGAGATGTGTCCAGTTCGCTTACATAAGCAAATTGTGAGCACTTTACACAGTAGTCCGTGCTAACTTGTCGATTTCATCTTCAGACTCCGGGTCGAATTGGTAAGGTAAAATCGATGCCGTCTTGTCTATGTATTGACAAGTCTCCAGGGCTGTCTTTCCGTTATGGCAATGGGCGTTTTGTTTTCCGACACATGCTGTAGTGGTAGACCAATCATAAAGGACTGCGCCATCTGACCAATCACAGCAGTGAGGGCTCACGGAAAAGAGGGGTTTAGAGAGACTGATTCTTCAAACTGCTTCGCATGAGTCGTTTAGGAATCATTTAGAAATGAGGTAAAATGAAATCTATTTTTGGAGAAAACTAAAGTGTTTTTTGACCTTGCATACATGTAAACCTGTTTTAGGAGTCTCAAAAAACAATATTAGCAACCTTTGAAATGGCATAATAGGAGCACTTTAAACAAACAAATGCAACCTTTTTTATGAACCCATTAACAAGTCATATTGACCTTTCTATAGTCTATATTTTATTTATAATATATAGGCCTGCTTTGAAAGCATGTATCTTAACACCCAAAACAGCTCATACATTTTTTAATGTCACTGAATGGCACATGACATTCATCACATTTTTGATTTATCATGAAGTATCATTATCATTAGAAGCGAAAAAGGACAAGTTGAACAATAGATATAGAAAGTGCATTTTTACGTATCCAGTAAAGACAGCGTTAGGATGTGGCAGACTATTTTCTTTTGCAAGTTTCAGCTCATACATCTTTGGTGTAAACTCGTCTTGACCAAACGCCCCCCAGGAACAGCTCAAATGCCCCCCTTTCAAATATATTGCTTCCAGCACCCCCCGATGCTGTCCAAACCCCCCCATGGGGGGCGGTACTGCCCCCGTTGAGAAACACTAAGGTAGACAGAGATGAGCAGAGAGGTGGATATGAAAAAGAGGAGAAGGAGAGGGAGAAGAGATGAGTGGAGAGGAGGACATTGAAACTGTAAGAAAACATGGATGGAGAAGAATTGTAGAGTGAAGTGGAAAGAGAGGTAGAAGATAAAGACAAATTTCAGATGAAATCAGAGTTACCCTAATAGACTACGTAAGAAAAGCTAGAAGCTATGGAACAGATCTAAAGTCTTTAGAAGAGTTTGTCAATACAATTATTTAGAAATATTGTGCTTAGATTTGTAGTCTTCCTCGGACAACTTCTTTACATGTAAATGTCCAAACATTATTCATAATTGAAGTTTGAGAACATTCAGGTGGACAATCAAGATTATTTTGAATGGAACAAGAGCATTATTGATATGATGGTCCAGAACAACATCACCAGCCACAAAGGAAGAGACCTGTGGAGATGATGAGAGGAGCTTGTCAAGCATGGATTCAGCCTTCTCACATTTTTCTTTTCCTCTATGATGTACAGCACAGCATGTGTGTAGTGTAGATAAAATGCAATGCAGATGAAATTCTCTTCCAGATGTAAATGAAAGGCAGGATCAATTTAGTGTAATTCATGTATGACAGCAAACAAACACACACACACACACACACACACACACACGTATACGTATGTACAGGGGTTGGACAATGAAACTGAAACACTGGCCAATATAGTGTTGGAGGTTTCATGGCTATATTTATGCAGCCTGGTGGCCAGTCTTTACTGATCGCTCATTCCACCAATAAGAGCAGAGTGTGAAGGTTGACTTTGTGCACCCAATAGCTCAAACATTGTACCCTGAAGGTGGTGCCGTGTATTAGGATGATAATGCACCAATACACACAGCAAGACTGGTGACAAGAGTGATTTGATGAACATGAAAGTAAAGTTAAACATCTCCCATGGCCTGCACAGTCACCAGATCTGAATATTATTGAGCCACTTTGGGGTGTTTTGGAGGAGCGAGTCAGGAAATGTTTTCATACACCAACATCACATAGTGACCTGGCCACTGTTCTGCGAAAGGAATGGCTCAAAATCCTTCTGGCTACTGTGCAGGACTTGTATTTGTCATTCCCAAGATGAAATAATGCTGTATTGGCTGCAAAAGGAGGCCAAACAGCATACTAATTGTGGTCTAAACCCAGGTGTTTCAGTTTCACTGTCCAACCCCTGTATGTGTATGTATACACTGATCAGGCATAACATTATGACCACCTTCCTTGGTTTTCTTTTTTTTTCTTTTTTTTTTTTTCTCCTGCCAAAATAGCCCTGACCCATCAAGGCATGGACTCGACTAGACCCCTGAAGGTGTGCTGTGATATCTGGCACCAAAATGTTAGCAAACCTGACAAACCTTGAATCTGGCTACATAATGTTCAGTGATTTGGGGGAATATTTGTTTTATCCTGATAATGCTAAATGAGCACAAAAAGATCTTTTTTTGACCAGCTGTTTTTATGGAATAA
>NC_066872.1:4187511-4299357 GCF_022985175.1 Labeo rohita
GACCCAGGCCAATTGGAGACGTCAACCCAATCCACCCTACGAACACAGACAGTGGGTCTGGCCCTCGACCTGGGACCTTCGTCTGCGCCTACCTAGCAAGAAACTCAGTCCCAGGTACGTGGGTCCTTTCAAGATAATCAAACAAATCACACCAGTATCTTCTCATTTAGAACCCCCACCTAAATACCGTATCTCACCCACGTTTCATGTGTCTCTGTTCAAGCCCGCTGGCAATCCGGAAGGAGCGGAGGACCTAGACAAGACCGCCCGCCGCGGACCCCCCCAACCCCCGTTATCATCGACGGCAAGGAGACTTATCGAGTCAACATTTCAAAATATGTTAAAAAATTCAACTCTATTCTGGACTCTCGACGCCGGAGGGGTCACCTCCAGTATCTGGTCGATTGGGAGGGTTTCGGTCCCGAGGAAAGATCTTGGGTCGCCGCCGGGGATATCCTTGACCCCTCTCTCACCATCGACTTCCATGCTTCACACCTAGATCGACCAGCTCCCTGTGGGAGAGGTAGACCCCGGCGTCAGGCACCTCCTCGCGCCAGGAGTCGCTCGCAGGGGCGGGGGCTCTGTCACGAATGCGTTCTCTGTGGCTCCCTCTAACCGCCACCAGCGGGAACCCTCTCCGGACTTTTAACGCACTTCATTTCCCATCACCCCGTGCCTATGACTCCTTTTCCGGTTCCGGGTCTTCCGGTTCACTTCCCCCTTTCGGCCATTTTTAGGCCGCCATTTCGGCGGGTTCCCCGCAAAGTTTTGTTAGTGTGACTTTCAATCCTGAACGTTTTTCATCGTATTGCCTACCTGTTGCTGATTGGACTGTTTATTCCCTGTGTTTTGATTCTCTGCTGCCTGCCTCGTTACCTTTTGCCTGGACTATTGTTTATTCTCTGGATTATCTGCTCTGTACCTGTTTGCTGTTGTTGACCCTCACCTGTTTGACTCCTCTCGAATAAATCATGTCACATGTGGATCCCACTTCTCCGGATCTAACATATTTTGAAATGTAGAACAGTTTTAGTAAGTTTTAGTAAGTACAAAAAAGTAAGTACAAAAAATTCATACTGCAAATGTTTACAAAACAAGTGTACAAGAATGTGTAAATATACACTGAATTCACTGAATTTAAAACCAACAAGTGTGAAGGATCCATTTTTTTTTTTTAATTGAAATGTAAACATCATCTGAAAGCTCAAAAAATAATCTTTCCATTTCTATGTGGTTTGTTAGAATAAAACAACTATTTGAAAATCTGGAATCTGAAGGTGCAAAAAAATCTAAATATTGAGAAAATCACTTTTAAAGTTGTCCAAATGAAGTTATTAGCAATACATGTTACCAATCAGAAATTAAGTTTTAATACATTTACGGTAGGAAATTTACAAAATATCTTCATGGAACATGATCTTTACTTAATATTCTAATGATTTTTGCATTAAAAACAAAAATTGATCATTTTGACCAACACAATGTAATTTTGGCTTTTGCTACAAATACACCTGTGACACTTATGACTGGTTTTGTGGTCCAGGGTCACAAATGTGTATCAATTCATATTTATTTACATCAACACATACACAAATAAAACAAACATAACATACAAGCCTTTATCAATAAAACAAAAATAAAAAATCATAAACACAAGTAATAATAATAATAAAACAAAACAAATCTGCTGGCCTTACTGATGATCAGTAACATAAACCGTTTTTACTGATCACTAAACACAACGTTTGTAAGGAAGAGGTGATGTGTTGAAGGAACTCCTGGAATATTAAAGACTGTGCTACAAACGTGTGCAGAGGAGTTTTGGGTAGTTGATGTCATACATGTAGAAATGTTTGAAACACAGATCCACTGCTTGTAGTAAGGTCTTCTGTTCCACTGCTTCGCTGAAAATGCTCAAAACTTGGGAGGAGTTTTTTGGAATCAGTGCAGCAATGCTGGTGTCGTCCGGCAGCAGAAAACCTCCTTCATTCACTCCTTCCTCTGTGATAAGATGAAGCAGAAGAAGAAACATTTTACAGATCAACTATTTCTCATAATTGTTGGAAAACCTACACTACTAATCAGATTTTGAATTCTTTTCTACTCACTAAGCCTGCATTTATTTGATCCAAAATACAGTAAAAGCAGTAATATTGTGAAATAGTTTTACTATTTGAAATAACTGCTTTCTATTTGAATACATTTTAAAATGTAATTGTCCAGTGTTTTCAAAGCTGAATTTTTAGCATCATTACTCCAGTTTTCATCGTCTCATGATCCTTCTGAAATAATTCTAATATTCTGATTTGCTGCTCAAAAAACATTTATTATTATTACTGAAAACACCTGAGTAGAATTTTTTTCAGGTTTCTCTGATGAATCGAATGTTCAGAAGAACATCATTATCTGAAATTGATATTTGAATCTTTTTATTTATCAAAGAATCCTGAAAAAAATACTCAACTGTTTTAAATATTGATATTAATAATATATATATAAAAAAATATTGAGCAACAAATCAGCATACTGGAATGATTTCTGAAAGATCATGTGACACTGAAGACTGGAGTGAAAATTCAGCTTTGATCAAAGAAATAAATGACATTTTAAAATATATTCAAATAGAAAGCAGTTCTTTTAAATGCTGTATTTTGGATCAAATAAATGCAGGTTTAGTGAGAAGAGAATTCTTTAAAAACATTAAAAATCCAAACACTTTTGACTGGTAGTGTATATGAATCACTAATAGAAATAGTTTACTTACCTTGAAATGTTTCAGTGAATTGGCATGTGGATGTTTAATGTCTGAGATTCACTGTTGTAGATTTTCCTTCACTGAAGAACCCAATGTCTAAACATAAGAGAAAACTTATCAAACTTAAAAAAAGAGAAATGGCTGTAATTAGAGGCTATTTTAATATATGCATAACAATATTCAATAGAAATAAACCATAAAAACCCTTTTAGTGTTATTACAATTAGTGCTCGCTTTCAAACAACTGACTCTTGCCCTGTTTTGAGCAGCAGGTGTCGCCGTTGTGTCACGAACGATTGGAAGCAGTGAATCATTTTGCGAAGTGATTCGTTTAATTGATTCAAAACTTTGAAAATCTTCGTTTCTCCCATCACGTTTTGGGAGAATTGGATTCTTTTCAGACTTTTCTAACAGAGAATTGACCGAATTTGAGCGCATCTCTCTGAGCTGCCGCTGAGCTCACGTTACATACTGGACCGACAAGTTGAATGAGTCAAATCAACACCAATGTCTCATTTAGCAGCGTTGACAACTTTTAAGTTCAGCTTGGAGTGAGATTTTTTCTGTCTATTTATATGTATATACTGTACATATAAGGGGAAAACAATGCAGCTGAATGTCTTTTAGTAGAATAGAATAGTCCTAATAGAACTATAGAGAAACAAAACAATGTGGCGTGAGACAGTCAAGAATCAGTAGTGTAGAGTTCAGTGAATGCATGAACATGTAATGGGCTGTAGGAGTGTTGGATGCGTCAAATAAAACAAAGAGAAACGGAAACCAAACCAAATCAAATCCCACGTGGCCAGTTGTGATGCTGCCTTTTAAAAGGCCAGACAGGAACCGGCAACAGGAGTCCTCGACAAAACCCATCCAAACACAATCAGTTAGGAGGAGGAGCAATTCAACCCAAAGACGACAGACAGACACATGGGTCACACAATCATGTCATTCATTTCTCTCTAGTGTTTTTGTGCAGAAATAATAAAACAATAATAAATCAAGTTGAGATCAGATTTTAATTGATGTTTGTATCATGAATATAATCGATTCCTCACAAGACTGAAATGAACTTCTGACATTATAAAATATGACTTTAATCACAGCATTTCATAAAATATATTATTGTAACTACAGTAAAGCTGTATTCAATTATGGGATCTCTTTAAATAAAAAGAAGCTGTCAGAATATATTTTAAGTTTTTAAGTTAATGTTTTTTTTTTGGGAATAGAAACTATAAATATGATGTTTATTATAACTATTATTATAAATCTTTTTTAGCGGCATTTTGTCTGGAAAAGTCCATGTGTTTTAATCACAGTATATTTACAAAAATCTTTATTATTATTTTTTATTATTATTTGTATATTGAATTGATTTAAACAAGTATGACCTTAGATATAATCCAAATATTACTTCAGCTGACAAGTTTGTATCAACACTTTTTATAATTTAAATTATTTTAATTATAAATAAATAAATAATAGCTACCAAAATATGAAATGAATTTATTTAAATTGTAACAAATCAATAAAAATAAGATTATGATTATATTAATTAAATAAACAGTATGTATGCATGCATAAATAATGTATTTAATAATATTAATAATAATAATAATAATAATAACAACATTTATAAATATTTATTTTATACCAAAAAAAAAAACTGCATAAAAAACCTGAATATAACAATAATCCTGTTGCACTAAAAAAAGAAAATAAAAAGTTAGTATTTTAAAATTAAAATAAAAATTATTAATTTTGGTATTATTATAATGTAAATTATAACAAATATTGTAAGAAATACAAAAAAATATATTATTATATATATTTGAGTAATTTGTATATTTATAATAAAGTAAATATAATATTTTGTTTATTAATATAAATTGCAACAACAAAGTAGTAATAATATATTCAAAAATAGGCAACATAAAATATTTTTTATTCATATTAAAGCATTTTAATTGTATTTTAATAAAATTATAACGGGAGTGAAATGTTGTAAGCGGATACAATAATAATATTTTATTATAAATACAGACAGATAATCTTGTAAAATTCAGGGTCAAACAGGAGCAAAAAGGAATATCACAGGCAAAATTAATAAGGGAATAATCCATTAAAACACTAAATGTTTTCAGGTAGGCAGGCGGCGAGCAGTTGTTTGATAAGGGCCATTTTATGAACTAAACACAGGAAACTAGGATTATTATTATTAGTAACATTATTAAAATTCACATTGATTAATTGTAGTTTATAAGGGGAAAACTGGGAATTACTATTTTAGATTTTATTATTAATAAATGCAATCCCTTTAGATTTGATGGTAGTAGTAGGATTATTGCAAAGTAACAGTCTATTTTTAGCTCATTTGTTATAATCTAAAATAAAATAACCGCAGGACAACCAGATTCGTGATTAGTTATTTTATTATTATTATTAATAATAATTAATAATTGATGTAAATATTGCAATTACAACATAATTTATGTTAACTTTTACTAAAATAAAATTCATATTTTGTTTTATTATAATTATTAATAAATACTGACTTTTTATTAAAGATATACTAAACACTGTAATAATATTATTGCAATAATATTGAGTTTTATATTTATTATTTATTATATTTATTTGTTTGTTTAATTGTTGGTTGTCATTTAAATAAAATATAGTTCATATTTTATATTATTAATATTTTGTTGTTGTTATTATTATTAATTACTGTTATTGAATATTATTGATAACATGTCTTATATTTGTTATAATTTAAATAATAATAATTGCCAAATATGATGGTTTTTTTTATTTTAATTTTATAATGATTTTTATTTTATTATTAAATACTGCTGCAGTTATTGCTCTGTAAAATAAAACGTTAGTATATAAATAATAATAATAATAATAATAATAATAATAATAATTTTTCTTTTGTTGTTTAAAAATAAAGAATAAAGAAAGCATAAAGAAATGTTATGATTGCAGTAATCCAACCACACTATAAAATAAAAATTGAGAATTTAATAATAACCAAAATAATATGAATTATTTTTATTATTTAAATTGAAACAGTTACTATTACAATAATCCTGTTGCACTGTAAAATAAATTATTATTATGTACTGACCTTTTAAATTGAGTTTAAATGTTATAATAATAAGTAAAATTATATTTTGCTATTGGTGTTTATATTATTATTATTATTATTATTATTATTATTAACCAAATATTTTTTCTTTATTTTAAATATACCAATAAACAAATCAATGCAAATTATTTATTATTTCACAGCAACAATAATAATAACAATAATGATTTATTATTATTTAAATGTCAATAAAATTACAGTAAAATAAAGTCAGTATTTTAATTCAATTATTATTATTATTATTATTAATAATAATATTAATAATAAAAATAATAATTCATATTGAGCTTTTAATTTATATTATGTTTTTATTTATTTATATTATTTCAAATATATCATCTTTATGTTATTATCATCTTATAATAATAAAATATAAAATAATATGTTGGCAAATTTTTTTGAGTAAATATTGCAAAATTATTATTGCAATAATAATAGTTAATTTAAATGATAAATGTATAATATATAATTGATACGGTTGTTAATATGTATATTGAAATCATAATATATTTCTATATTTCTCATACTTGTTATAATTTAAATGATAATAATACCTAAAAAATATGAATTTTATTTTATTATTAAATACTTGCATATAATTGCAATAATTGCATTAATCATATTGCACTGTAAAATAAAATGACACTATAATATTAATAAATAATAATAACCGAAACAATTGGTTATTTATTTTATTGTTTTACAACAATAAAGAAATGTTATGATTGTAGCAATCCAATCATACTGAAAAATAAACAGTATTTAAAAAACAAAATTTTAAGTATATATATTTTATTAATTTATTATTTATTTATTAATTATTATTATTATTATTATTATTATGTACTGATCTTTTATTTACAGTACAATATGATTATTGCAATAGTAACTTTTTATTGAGATTAAATGTTATAATTTAAAAATGAAGTACAATTATATTTTGTTACTATTATTGTTATTAACAACAACATATTATTTTTAATTTATTTTAAATATAACAACATCAATCAAAAATTTAAATTATTAGTCCCTGCTGAAAAATCCAGCATAAAGCAGCATGGATTCCAGATTTAATAATACCCAAAATAATATTAATTATTTTTATTATTTAAATTAAAACAGTTACTATTACAATAATCCTGTTGCACTGTAAAATAAAGTCATTATTATTATTATTATTATTATTATTATTATATACTGACCTTTTATTTACAGTATAATATGATTATTGCAATAGTATTTTTTTTTAATTGAGTTTAAATGTTATAATAATAAGTAAAATTATATTTTGTTAATGGTGTTAATATTATTATTATTTTTATTATTATTATTATTATTAACAAAATATTTTTTCTTTATTTTAAATATACCAATAAACAAATCAACAAAAACTATTTCAGTATTTAACAACAACAGTAATAATAACAACAATGATTTATTATTATTTAAATGTCAGTAAATCCATTCAAATTGTACAATTTCAGTCAAATAAAAAGTCAGTATTTTAATTAAATTGTTATTATTATTATTATTATTATTAACATTAACAACATATTATTATTTTTAATTTATTTTAAATATAACAATAAACAAATCCAAATGTGAAATGACTAGTCCCTGCTGAATAATCCAGCATAAAGCAGCATGGAGTCCAGGCTGGTTTATGATAGTCTGTGTTTTTTCTTGCATATTTCTCTATTTACACATTAATGATGTAAAGGAAAACCAATACAAGGTCAAAACATACGAATTATTGGATTATATGATAAATTTGTCATTTATTTTGCTCCCTCTGCTGAAAGTAGAGCTGAAAACTGTAATTGCTTTAGTTCTGATTACATTATTCATTGTTGTCACTGGTAAAACATTTCAAAGCATCAAAGGAATTGACTCCTGTTTCATAAGATCTGTGCACAAATCAGTTAAAAAGAGCAGTGAACATAACAAAAACATTCAGAGATATGAAAACCCAAAAATGCCTCATTGAAGCTTAATCATATGCAGTTTGTTCAGAAGCAGGGGTTATAAGAAAAGCTTTTTCAATCAGACAGTTAATAACAACTTGATAAAGTTCAAAACTGAAATCTGCTATTTTTAAAGACTTTCATACCAATCTGGGAAATCACACACGTCCAAATCCAGCTGTCAGTCACTGATTTCTAGTGATGGGTCGTTCTTGAACGATTCGTTCATTTTGAACGAATCTTTAATGTGACTCGGGGCGAACGAGTTGCCTCGGGGGAGTGATTCGTTCAGTCGCGCATGTGCAACATCCTATTAGGTTCTTTACTGGAATTAGTTCAACTGTTTTAGAGTCGTTCGTTCACCTTATGGGGATGTCACGTGATGAACGAACGACTCAAACCCGAGGACTCGAGAGATGAACTAATCAATTCTCTTTCCGGCTCAGGCTGCGTTGGTTAAGCTAATTGGGCTGTCAGGTGATGAACGAACGACTCAAACCCGAAAACTTGTCAGATAAGAGGTGAGGTGAGCGAATCATAGACTAAAGACACAGGTAAACAATGAATTAATATTTTCTGTTTCTTACAGCATTATAGTTTTGTTTTGTTTGTAGTGTGATCAGTGTTTGTGTAAGCAGTAGATGTGTTAGGGAAGTAAAACGTAACATTCTAATTATATTTTGCTAAAATGAACAAAATGAACGAAATGACTCGAAAAAAGATTCGTTCATTTTGCTGAACGAGACTCAAAGGTCCGAGTCGGTAAAATGATCCGAACTTCCCATCACTACTGATTTCAAAAAGCAAACATAGTAAAAGGTGTCAGTGCAGTCACTCAGGACCATGAAATAGTTGAAAATAGTGATGACATGCACTTTCAACAATTACTAAAACTGATGGAAACACGAATCACCATATTGTTCACAGACTTCAGCAACCTTTGAACATGTACTATATGAAAGAAATAAAGACAAACTGGTTTGTAATAAGTGAATATGATAATTGTGTTTGTGCAGTTGTTGAATCATCCTCTCGTGATTGATTTCATCTAAGACTGTGTTGCTGTAAGTAGTCGATGTGTTTCTGATCACCACTTCACTTTTTTCTGTTCTTGCTGTTCGTCTTATTCTCAGTGATTGTGTTTGTTAATTGTAGGTGTCATCACTAATGCTCAGTCATCACTTGTAGAGTGAATTGACTTTATTGTACTAAATATAACACTGCTTCAGCATTACTATTAAAACTGAAAACTGAGCAGTGTTCATTTAACACTGGGGATTTTACTGTGTAAACATGTTACCAGTAACGTTTTTTTCTTTATTAAATCATTTATTAAAATTAATTTGGTAAATAGTTTTGGTGTTTAACTACAAACACACACTAAGAAACATGATAATATAACACATACACAAGTTTTGTTGTGGTCTTGCTGGGATCATACCAGCACCCAAAACACAACAAATGCTGCTCCACCAGCACACCAGCATCCCAAACTGATCCCAGCATGAAAACATCCCTAATGCTGGTGACCAGCAATGCTGGATTTTTTAGCAGGCGTTACTACATTGACTAATTAATTAAACATGAATTGTGCAACAAGAGTAACAGTAGTTACTCAAGTATATAGATACAGTAGTGTGCAAACATACACCTGTGGACACTCTGGAGTCAAAACTCAGGCCGTCATGTTGATCTGTGAAGGGTGTCACGGTTCATGGATCTGTGTGCTCATTTCTGCGTCTGTGTTTGTGTTGCATTCCTTGTGCTTGTCAGCGCTGCCTTGTTACCGCACCTGACGAGGTAATCAGAGCGCTCACAGGTGTTGCTCATTTGCTCTGCCTATATCTGACTGGCGTTTCTGTGGAGTGTTGTCAGATCGTTGTTGTCATGTCCTCTCCTGTCTTGCTTCCGTCAGACTTCCTGATTTTGAGTCGCGTGGGACGACAGGCGCCGTTTCAGTCCTACTACTGTTGGATTGCTCCCAGCGTGTTCTGGATTTTCTGCACCTGCACTGCTGATATATCTGCACTTCTCACCTCTTCAGTCTTCTGCTGTTATTGTTGCTGGAGTTGTCTAATAAACATTTTTGCACTCGCAATTGGATCTTGTTGCTCTGTTTCATGACAGAACGATCTGACCGTTATGGATCCACCGAGTGCATCAAAATTAAGAGACTATTTGACTCACAGTAATTCACGTATGGATTGCCAGGAAAAACAGATAACGGCCACCAATCACGCTGTTCAAGCCCTGGTCTCTCAGGTCTCGGAGCTGACCACCCAGCTTCAGCGTCTTCAGACTGAGTCCATCCAGCAACCCACCGCCTCTAATCCACCTGTGTCTTTTGTCCCGGATCAGGCTGGTCATTTCAGCGAACCTCGCCTTCCGCCTCCAGCTTTCTACTCGGGTGAGCCTCAGCAGTGCCGTTCTTTCCTTGCCAAATGCTCTCTGTACATCTCCCTTCAACCATCGTCATTTCCTACTGAGGAATCGAAGGTAGCTTTTATCATCACGCTGCTTTCTGGTCGGGTGGCTCTCTGGGGGACTACAGTTTGGGAGCAAAAGATTCCGTGCTGCACGTCACTCCAGTTGTTCTTGGAGGAGATCAAGAAGGTTTTTGACCGGGCGGCTTCGGGCAGAGAGGCGGCTCATTTTCTGGCAGAGTTACGGCAGGGGAATCGGAGCGTTACGGACTACTCTATTGAATTCCGCACTTTGGTGGTGGAGTGCTGTTGGAATTTAGAAGCGCAGTGGGACATGTTTTTACATGGACTGGCTGATTATATTAAAGATGAGATCTGTTCACTGGAGTTACCCACATCGCTGGATGCCTTAGTCGATCTGGCTATCCGGGTGGACACAAGATTGCAGCAGAGAGATCAGCGTGCGTGCCGAGCTCCAGCGGCCAATCACCTTCCCGTCTCTTCCGACGCTGACGTCTCTTTCTCCGAGCCGGAGGCCATGCAAATGGGCAGGTCCCGCCTTTCCCTGGAGGAGAAGCGTAGGCGGCGCAACGAGGGTCTCTGTCTGTATTGCGGAGCGGTTGGTCACATCGCAGCACAGTGTCCCGTAAAAGCCAGAGCCCTTCAGAGTCAGTAGGTAAGAGGTTACTGACGGGTGGGGCCACATTGGCTAAATCCTCTCTTGCTGCTACTCTCCTTTCTGTCAGGTTGCAGTGGTCCTCTACCTCTTATGACTGTCAAGCTTTAATTGACTCTGGTGCTGAGGGTAATTTTTTTAGACCCTGATCTTGCATACAGACTTAAATTTCCTGTGGTGGCTCTCTCCCAGCCCATTGCTGTACATGCTCTTAATGGGTTATCTCTTCCTTCCATCACTCATACTACAGGTCCTGTAAGACTCATCACTTCTGGTAATCATACTGAGACCATTCATTTTCTTTTAACTGACTCTCCTGTTACGCCTGTAGTTTTGGGACATTCCTGGCTTGTGCTTCATAGCCCTCACATAAATTGGAGTCAGAACTCTATTCTCTCTTGGAGTGAGAGTTGTCATGGTCTTGTTTGGTGTCTGCCTGTCCTTCTGTGTCTTGTTTTGTGTTTCAGGATGAGCATATGGATCTGTCAAACGTGCCCAGTGAGTACCTCGACCTGAAGAGAGTGTTCAGTAAGTCACAAGCTGCTTCTCTACCTCCACATCGTCCCTATGACTGTGCTATAGATTTATTACCAGGTACGTCTCAGCCTAAGGGCAAACTTTATTCGCTTTCCGCCCCTGATCCTTCCCGGCAGTTTGTGGTGGAGGTTGACGCATCAGACGTGGGAGTTGGTGCTGTCCTATCCCAGCGGACAGCAAGATGCATCCTTGCGTGCATTTTTCTCACCGTTTGTCTCCTGCTGAACGTAAATATGATATTGGTAATAGAGAGCTGTTGGCAGTCAAGCTTGCCTTGGAGGAATGGCGTCATTGGTTAGAGGGTTCGGGGGTTCCTTTTGTCGTTTGGACTGATCATAAGAATCTTGAGTACATCAAGTCTGCCAAAAGACTGAACTCTAGGCTGGCCTGGTGGGCTTTATTTTTCGGTCGTTTCGATTTTTCCATTTCTTATCGGCCGGGCTCCAAAAACATCAAGCCTGATGCGTTGTCCCGTATTTTTGACCATTCGGAGCGCCCGTCTTCTTCTGAGCCCATTGTGCCACAGAGGGTTTTTGTTTCTGTAGTTACATGGGAGATCGAGTCGAAGGTCTGCACAGCCTCACAAGGGGTAACGCCTCTGCCCCGATGCCTATCAGGTCATTTGTTTGTGCCAGAGTCTTTACGGTCCGACGTCATTCGATGGGGTCATTGTTCCAAGGTGGCTTGTCATCCTGGGGTGAGTCGTACTATGTTTTTGCTTAAACAAAGCTTTTGGTGGCCATCTATGGCTCGTGACATACAATGTTTTGTTTTGGCTTGGTCTGTTTGTGCCATCTCTAAGACTTCCAATCGACCCCCTGCTGGACTCCTTCAACCGCTGTCAGTTCCTTCGAGACCCTGGTCCCACATTTCACTAGATTTTGTCACAGGTCTCCCGCCCTCAAGGGGGAACACGGTGGTTTTGACCGTGGTGGACCGGTTCTCGAAGGCTACTCATTTTATTGCTCTGCCCAAATTACCTTCTGCCAGAGAGACAGCAGTTGCTGTCATTGACCACGCTTTTCGCATTCATGGCCTCCCGACGGACGTTGTCTCTGACAGGGGGCCTCAGTTTGTCTCCAAATTTTGGAGGGAGTTTTGTCATTTGTTGGGGGCGACCGTTAGTCTTTCTTCTGGGTTTCATCCACAGAGTAATGGTCAGACAGAGAGAGCCAACCAAGACCTTGAATGTATGTTGCGATGTTTGGTCTCTCAGAATCCGTCCTCTTGGGGCCAGCAGCTCTCATGGGTTGAGTACGCACATAACTCATTACCAGTGTCTGCCACGGGCCTGTCTCCGTTTGAGTGTAGTTTAGGGTACCAGCCACCTATTTTTCCCAGTCTGGAGTCCGAAGACGCGGTTCCCTCTGCTCACACATTTGTCCAGAGGTGCCAGCGCACCTGGAACAGGGCCAGACAGACCCTCCTCCAGGTGGGAGCGCGCACCAAGGCCAAGGCTGATCGCCACCGGGTCAAAGCCTCCCGTTTACGCCGTCGGTCAAAAAGTGTGGCTTTCATCTAAGAACATTCCCCTCCGAACCGTTTGTAATAAACTTGCTCCCAAATTCATTGGCCTGTTCACTGTCACCAAAATCATTAGTCCAGTGGCAGTCTTTCATGTTTCCAAATTAAAACCTGTTTTTCATGCTACCATTAATCCGCAAACCCCAGTTCCCCCACCGCCGCGACTCGTAGATGGGGAACCTGTTTATTCGGTGAACCGTATTCTGGACTCTAGGCGGAGGGGACGCGGACTCCAGTACTTGGTGGACTGGGAGGGTTACGGTCTGGAGGAGAGGAGTTGGGTACCTGCTAGGGACATATTGGATCATTCTATTATCGATGATTACAATCGCCAGGTAAGTTCCTCTGGGAGCGCCAGGAGGCGCTCTTAGGGGGAGGGGTACTGTCACGGTTCATGGATCTGTGTGCTCATTTCTGCGTCTGTGTTTGTGTTGCATTCCTTGTGCTCGTCAGCGCTGCCTTGTTACCGCACCTGACGAGGTAATCAGAGCGCTCACAGGTGTTGCTCATTTGCTCTGCCTATATCTGACTGGCGTTTCTGTGGAGTGTTGTCAGATCGTTGTTCTCATGTCCTCTCCTGTCTTGCTTCCGTCAGACCTAGTTCCTGATTTTGAGTCGCGTGGGACGATAGGCGCTGTTTCAGTCCTACTACTGTTGGATTGCTCCCAGCGTGTTCTGGATTTTCTGCACCTGCACTGCCGATATATCTGCACTTCTCACCTCTTCAGTCTTCTGCTGTTATTGTTGCTGGAGTTGTCTAATAAACATTTTTGCACTCGCAATTGGATCTTGTTGCTCTGTTTCATGACAAAGGGCTGACGTCCACACACCGTCCTGTACATCACGATGCCCAGAGACCAGACTGTTGTTGTCTCGGCCTCATATTCAAAGTCCACAAAGTATTCAGGAGGGCAGGCGTATCCTGTTCATTAAAAAGCAAGAGATATTCAGGTTACAAAAGTCACCAGTAACTTGACCAATTGACACAAATCTGTTCTTCACTAGTTTTAAATCACATCTCATTCATTGTAATGGCAACACAAAAAGCAAACTCACCTATAAATACACCCTTATAGCCGCCGCTTTTGATGATTTCACTGCAGATGAAGTCGATCAGTTTGACCTGATCGTGGTGGTGTTGATCACATATTTGTCCAGACAGTGTTTCGCTCCGAGCACTGCTTGGTACTTCAGTCCTCGTGCCTGTGATTCACTCAGCATTTCTCTGAAGACAAATTTGAACTAGGGCTGTCAGTCCATTAAAATTTGTAAATTAATTAATTACATGATGGTTCAATTAATCTAATTAATCACAAAATAAATTTGAAAATACCCACAAAACATTGTTTAAAGTTATTTTTGTGTTAAATGAGAAAGTATTAAGTAGACATTACAAATTGGAGCTTTAGAAATGAATATTTAGTTTTATTCAAAATATAATTTATTACACATAAGCATTTAGGCTGCAACGGCCAAATGAAAACTATGAAACATCAAAGAAGATCATTGGAGAAACATCTCAGTATTTTTTGATCATACGATGAAATTAACTGGAAACCAAAACAGTTTTGTTATCAACAGTCTTCAAAAGAAAGGTTTGAAACAACATGAGGGTGAGAAATGATGACAATTAAAATATTTTTGGTGAACTACCCCTTTAATGTTTTTATTTTTATTCTTCTTATTTTTAAAAAATGAAATGATACTCTAAATAAACTAAATCTGTCAGCAGGTGGTGGTAAATGTCTTTATGAATCATTAATTTATTCATTTGATTGGTTCAAACAGCTGATTCATTCAGGAATGAAGTAAATGTCTGTTTATCAATGAACCTTTTCCTGAAGAAAAAATGTCTAGTTACATTGATTTTCTTTAAATTTAACTAATTAATTAAACGTGAATGACACAAAAAAAAACTGACTTCATAGAATGGAAGTGAAAATATAATTCATTCATTCATTCATTTGTAATAACAATTTATTAAAAAGAGTATTAAGTTGTAGTTTGCATTTTTTTGCCAAGAAAATTTGTCAATTAAATACCTTAACCAAGATTTTGGTAAATGTCCCCTCTGGACATGACTTTTGTCTATGTATGGCTTTATATGTCAAGCTGGGGAACAATAGTCTGTTACGGGGCGTGAAGAAGGAAAAGGAAGGAGATGAAGGAAAATTGAAAGAAAAGGAAGGGAAAAATTAAAGAGTTTTCACATTTCTGTATGATTTTTGAAAGACTAATGTTCATATTTTATAGAAAATTGTCATGTTATGTACTTCACAGAGCAAACCGCTGAGGTGAACAACACCAGTTGGAGTTCCACCTCAGACAAAGTTGAAGTGATTCAATAGTCTATGAAGAATGATGATTGTGAACAAAAATAACTCACTTGTCACTCAGGTTAATTAAATTAAATATCTGTGTGATTTGATTTTATATTTTTTACTGGAAACTGCAAAAAGAGCATAAAATATAGAGTTGGGGTACTCGGACTCGAGTCCGGTCTCGAGTACAATTTTTAGGCGACTCGGACTTGTCATGGACTCGGATGCATTTTTACTCGGACTTGACTCGGACTCGGAAAATATCCCGAGTCCGTCCGAGTCCAGAGACAGTTGACGGAAATGTCACTGACTCGATGCATTATCACGAAAGTCTTGTCCAGTAGACTACTTGAAAGCCGAAATTATCCGCCCGCCAACCACCCGCACCTATATTTTTCTCTGATTCAGATAACCGCACCCGATCGTCGTTTACGATTATTCTAACTCTTAGTTTTGCATGATGATATGATGAATGGATGGTTCATTTTTAACAGCAGATTGATTCAGCTGATCTGCACATCGCTGCACACTTATATAAGCTTAATCGTTCGTGCTTCTTAAGCCAAAGCCACGCTAAAAAGAATAACGTTAACTGACATCTGGACGTGACTCTCCGCAATCTCTGATGAAATCAATTGGGTGTTTGAACGTCTACTGGATCCTTGAACAAAAGATTACAGGGGTTCACCCAGTTTAAGAAATTTCAGATCATAAAAATCAAATTATTTTCATTTTTAAGGTATTGTTTTCGTTATAATGTACTGATTCAAAATAGTAATCAATAATAATTGTTAATTTTACTACTCGGCAAATCTGGTGCTGGCGCGGACGGAGCGGGCGCGGGCGCATCAGGCGCAATCATCACACATATTTCAAAGGAAGCCGGCGCCACATTCCCTGCCGTCCTTACTATGTGTTTTGAGCGAATATTTTCATTTATTCACATACGATTGAATTAGAAATGATGGCCTGTCATGATTTTGGCTAATGCAGGACACTGAATGATGCGCATCAGAGGGAATTTAGAAGTGGGTAAACGCAAAGCCGACGGATTAAAAAATGGGTATCCGCAGGTACTGCACTACACCACTAAATATTACCCTACTCAATAGCATTAACACAGGTGTAACTCCCTTCAAACTTGATCTGGAATGTCTTTTTTTCTGTCACAACTTCTCGAACAGGTGAACACACAGACACACACAAATGAAATCGTTTGCCTGAAAAAAAAGTATTTAGAACAGTTCATATTTTAGAAAATGTAGTTAATATTTGCCGCATTATTGATTCATCTCATCCACCCGCGACCCACCCGCAAATAATCAGAATGCATTTTTTTATTACCCGACCCGCGGATATAACCGCCATCCGCGCATCACTAGTGCGCGCACACTCAAAGCGCGATCACAGAACACCTCTCAGTGTGCGAATACAGAGTTCACTTTCGCTTTTAATAGGTTCTGTTATTGCTACACACGTTTGTATTGGAGACCATTCATGTAAATGAAGTCGGTTTTGTCTCAAGTAAACCTGAACAGCTGGGAGATACACTAATGCGCCAAAATATTTGATCTGTGCGTCAGATCTTAAAGCGACAGCAGCGTAAACCTGCAGCCGCCGACCACGTCAAACAATAATCAAATAACAAAAGAAAAAAGAGAAAATCACTCACTGTTCTTGACTGAATCACTTATTAACTGTAATAAGAATTATCTTTAATGTATACAGTGAAGATTTTGCAGTGTTTTATTTTAACATTTATTACTTCATGAAATGTCTGTAGTTTATGTCTGTAATAGCCTTTATATAGACCTACATAAAAAAAAAACTTACAAAAAAACTACAATTATATTTAAAAAAAGATTCTATTTTAAAAAATATTATTTCATTTGTATTTTTGATTAATATATATATTAATACTTTTGCTTGTAAGTAATACTTGGAGTGTTTACTTGCCTTGAGCTTCAGAATGTTTTACTTACATTAGTTGATTAGTTTTTTCTGTATTGAAATTATTATTATTTAAACATGGTGGCAGTTTCTAGCTTGAAAGAAAAATAATTTTTCTAACATCTTTTGCAGCAACAGTTTTTATGGGTCCAAAACCATCTTGGGTGTGCATGATTTTTTAATAATTAAATGGCCCATCATCAATTATTTCTTCTATAATGTAACTTATTGTAATTAATGTAACTATAAATGCATTCAAAAATAAAAGAGGTGTGAGTTTGCTGTGACTTATGGAAAATTATAGGGAGGGCTTTATACACAGTGTGTGCCATTGTAAAGACTAGGTTTATCCCTCACAGCCTCATTTTCATTCAAGAAAAAAAAGTCATATACAACCCAAAACACACAGCCACAATCAGAAATAAAAGAGGTGCATTTTCTGCCCTTAAGGTCCCATTCACCAAGATACCTACTCCTTTACCCCCACCCTTGAATTTATACATTTACTACATTGATGAATAAAGTCAAGTCCCGCCCTATAATTTTTCACATTCTAAAACCTGTTTCACTCTGAAATATGTCACATTACATAGATCAGCCATAACTTCTGTCACATGACTTTAAGTTTGCTAAGCAGAGCATGGACACTTATGAGATGTTGTGAAATCAAAAATCAAAATGCCAAGATCCACTAGAGGTTTGCTTTTCTTACATTTCAACTGACATTGCATTTTTCTAGTTGTAAAGGTTAAAATCAGGGGTGCCCAAACTCGGTCCTGGTCCTTGGTTTAGCTCCAACTTGCCTCAACACACCTGCCAGGGGGTTTCTAGTATGCCTAGTAAGGGCTTGATTAGCTGGTTCAGGTGTGTTTAATTGGGTCTAGAGCTAAAATCTGTAGGACACCGGCCCTCCAGGACCGAGTTCTGGCACCCCTGGGTAAAACAATGTTAAGATACTGACAAACAGTAGTGTTTCCTTGGACTCGGACGGACTGGACTCGGACTCGGCCCTTTGGGACTCGGACTTGAGTCCGACTCGGCCCATTTTGGACTCGGACTCGTCTCGGACTCGATTGGTAAAAGACTCGGACTCGACTCGACTTAGGTGGACTCGAACCCAACACTAATAAAATATATGTATTCTTTTCTCAATGTACTTATTTAACACCTACATTATGTGTTACTTTTTTTTTACATATTATACATGTTTTATATTTATTTTCTTCTTAATAACAATAACAATAATAAGATTGACAACGGTAATGATGATGGTTTCACCCATGTTCACAAAATATTTTCTTGAATGCAGAGAACATAAGCTCAGAGAAGCAGAGATCACTCATTCATTTGATCTGAATTAGCAACAGACATCTCTCATTAAATTATATCTTTCTCTTTTTTCTTTCCTACATATTTTTTTACAAAGAAAATCCTGTGAAAATACACCCTTAACATTAACAGACATATTATTGTAGGACAGCTATGAAATGAAGCTGTCATCAAATAACCACATACTCTGATCCCGATGCACGTTAACTAATGTGTGACACAGTCGATGCACCGATCGGCCAGACTGTTCGGGAAACAGTCGTGACTAGCTAGTTCGTTTCCACAACAATGCATCGTACTATGGAGGGTAATCAGCGAGTTACGTCATTGTACGGGAAACGTACGGGTACGGGTCACCTCTGTCATCTGTGATTCATCAGCAAGAGCTTTCATTAAAGGAACAAAAGGTCATACTGGTTACTTCGGTTGTGACAAGTGTGTCCAAACATGTTTATCTTAAACACAGGATGACATTTCCAGAAGTCAGTAGCCCACTTCGGACAGATTATTCTTTTGAAATCAGATGTAGGTATAGGCATGGTGTCATGTTTTCCACATAATTACATGCAACTTGTCTGTCTTGGGGTAGTACGTAGACTTCTGGATTTATGGATTGCATCAGGGCCTTTGCTCTGCCGCTTGTCTTCTCATCAGATGGAGCTTATCTCTAGTGCACTCGTAGGCTTAAGAGGTTTCAGAGTCCAAACAGCTGATAAAAACATCACAATAATCCACAAGAAAACCACACTACTCCAGTCCATCAGTTAACACCTTGAGAAGACAAAAGCTGCACATTTGTAAGTCGTAAATTTCACAGTTTTGGACTGTTTTTGCTTGATTTGTGCAGATTTCTCTCCTGACTTTTCACTGGAGGAAGCATTATTATGAATTATGGACTCATATTTCAGCAACGGTTTTAAGTTAAAAATGTGGATTAAGGATTATTGTGATGATTTTATCTGCTCTTTCACTGCAAAACATCCATTGGTAAACAAGTGACATAAAGCTACATTTTTTCAAATCTATTCCCATGAAGAAACAAACTCATCTGCATCTTAGGTGGTCTGCTACAGCAAATAACACATACCATACAAAGAAAGCCTAAAACGCTGGAAGTCCACTTCCAGAATAAGATAGTTCACCCAAAAATGAAATTCTGCTCTTAATTTACTAACTTGTTGAATAATGATGTATACACAGGTATTAATCTTGGTTTGGTTTGGTCTAATTTTTATTTTGATATAGTTTTTAAAAAAGTAACATATCTTTGATGGTCTGAGGGTGAGTAAATTAACAGCAAATTTTCATTTTTGGTGAACTATCTGTTAAATGGGAGTCACGGCATGCAAGAGTGTCAGAATATGTTTACACCTGTGTAAATTCCTGTCAATTCTACACTTGTTTCTTTTTCCCCCCCAAACAGACATGTTCAGTCTTGTCGGATTTGTTGAGTCACATGAGGTGGAGCTGCTTCCAGCCATTTGTGTGGAGAATGGGCAGTGCTATTGTCCTAATTCACTGAGGGTTGTGACCCTTCACCAGGCCATTAAAAACAAGATGGCCCCTAACTGTGACTGGGAAAGATGGGAAGTCTGAACAATGTTTTCAACAGGTAAATTTGACATTTTCTTGCTAGGTTTCACTTTTTCTGCCACATTATTGTAGACATGACCATGGGCTAATTGACATGTAATGTGTGATCACAGCATTCTGTGGTTCATTATTAAAATATATTGTCCACTCAGCAGTATAACAGACCATTGTTAGGCTCAGCAATGTGTTTCCTATGTGAAGTACTACATTTTTGTCTAATTGAGTGATCCTGAAGAAATGTTGAAAAAATGAAATGAAACTGTATTTTACAGACAGATATGAAGAGGGCAGGAGGAAGGTTAAAGAGGCAGAGACCTGGTCAGACCTCCAGTCAGACGCAGAAATGTCTGGACAGAAACCACCAAGGTGGAAAATGTACGGATATTTGTTCAGCACGTCACTGGTGCTATTCCTTGATGCTTTCAGGCTGTATTAAAAAGACCTATTTTCTGGAATTTTTTGTAGAACGTAGCAAGAATTCAGCAATTTAAAAGTTTTCATTTCATTTTGATTAATTTAATTTTTTGTTAGAATAGGAAGAGTGTTGGGATTGGCCCACCTGGAGGTTGTTTACTGGACTCGGAGGAGGAGTCTGCCCAACTTCTTCCACCTGCTCCCACTGTAAACCTCCCTGCAGTCATCCCAAACAACACTTTGCCCCCTGTTCCCACCTCCATTTTGCCAACAGCAGCACCACCAGCACCACAAGGGACGTATACAGAGATGCTGCAAAGCTGCCATGTGAGTGAATTCTTTTGCTTTCAGTTTGATTTGCTTTTGTAAGTATTTAATTTGTAGGACTTTTTCCTCAATTCACTTAAAACAGTTTTCTTTTATAGCACTGCAGGGTTGTCAGACGTTGCCCCCCAGCAATCATCAGAACCAGGTTGGTCCAACAGTGATTTCCACTCAGTCATCTTACTACATGTTTATTGGTTATTACACTGTAAAAAATCCAACTTGCAAATTGTTAACTCAGTTTAAAATTATAAGTTAGGTGGACAATTTTTCGAGCATAGTGTTGAGTTTACTTATAAAAATGATTTAACTTCATGTTTACTACTATTTTGTCCAATGAATATAAATAGTTAAGTTGGGTAAACATGATATTTTGATTTTTTGGTTCGACCGTTTAACTTCCTGTCATTGCGCATGCGCAGTCTGTTTCCGCGGCACTTTGCACGGGGCTTCCCCTCATCAACTGCATTTTAGAAGGGGTTGGATGTCGTCCGGTTCAGGTAAGCTTTGTTCTAGTTTTATCTTAGAAAATAACCTAAATAAGATAAACAAATATTTAACTTGAAATTTTACGTTGTCTTTCGAAAAGGCTATTCTATGAATGTGATAATGTTTTCCAACGAGCTCAGACAGCTATTTAGCGATCTTGTAGTTCACTTCACGTGCTTCACTTGAAGGCCATGTTAAGTTTACTTTGTAAAATTTGAATTAAATGTATCAAAATACACAATTTTAGTGTGTAAAGTTATTACAATAAACTGTATTTAAGTGGATTGTGTGTTGTGGATGGAGTATTTAGGTAATCAAAGAAGCATACGAAAGCTATACA
The DNA here is from genome assembly GCF_022985175.1 of Labeo rohita. Classification (NCBI taxonomy): domain Eukaryota; kingdom Metazoa; phylum Chordata; class Actinopteri; order Cypriniformes; family Cyprinidae; genus Labeo; species Labeo rohita. Next base: position 4,209,305 of record NC_066872.1, read on the forward strand.
GAGCTCATTTATTCACGTTTACGTAGTCATACGCCTAATGCAATTTACAAATGCTAAATTGAGAATTAATCTTTCTTTTTGGACAAATCGTTGCTTGATTTGCATTAGAGGAAGGCTTTAAGACCAAGCAGAATCCTCTGCCGGCTGGTCAGTTCCATTTTACCGTTCTCGTTTTGATTTCTGCAAATCAGTTTTGGCTAATGCTAAAAAAGAGATTATTGTTCATCCAGTCACGCCACAAAACAGAACACAACTTGGGAAAAAAATGTAATCTGAGTGAATAACGTTACAGGATTGACAAGGGAGGCTAGAATTGTTAAATAGATGAGTAAACAATGCATTTTACATTTAAGTAAATTATAGGGCATTCTTAACCTTGTTAACCATTGTGTCTAATCTTATAGACGTACGTGCTTTACATAACATCAGGTCTAAAACACTGAAAATATAATCATGTTGAGTTATCAGCAAATGTCTAGTATTTCAGGAGCTTAGTTTTTTTTTGTTTTTTTACATAGCTCTTCTTAGCACGATGTTACTAGACTTAAATGTAATTTGGCATTATTATTTTGCATTGAATGTTATTCATCTAATATTCTCCTTTTTTGTATTTATAATGTATTTGTTATGTTGTGTTTTAAACAATTAATGTCAATTTAGTTGGAATGTAACCCTGCACATGTCAAACTGTTTTTGTTTTTCTTTTCATATGTTTGGAATACAGTGTAAGATTTGCAAATTTGCCCACAGTAGCAGAGACGTCCTCTTGAAACACTACAGGCTCCGGCATTATCAAGGGCGATCCTGGAAGCATCCTTGCTTGTACACTGACTGTGTCTGCACTTTTAAAACTTTAGGTGCGTTGAAAACACATTTGACAAGATCACACAAACGCTGCTGCATTTACTGAGCACTTTAATTTTTCATGCGAGTTATGTGATTTCAAAGATGTTTGTCAGCCATCTCAGTTTTTAAACCATATCAGAAATCATTTGAGGAATCATGACACAGTCAAATGTCCTTTTAAAGATTGCGAGCTGACAACCAATATCCTTTCGACTTTTAGTAGCCACATATCTCGGAAGCATAAATCTCAAGGTTTTGAAGATTTTAGCTCTTCTGTTACATTGCGAACTGATGGTTTGGAAAGCAATGAAGACACAGGGTTGGATGAGTCAGGAGATCCTATGCAGAATCCGCAGTCAAATGTTACTGATGTCACTGTTCCTGCAAATCCTTCTGAACCTGGTGTATTTAGAGCCTGTAGAGTATAGAGGTCTAGAGCACAAACTGGCATCATTGATCCTTTACATGCAGACAATTTTGCATGTTTCAAAAACTGCAACTCAGGAGATATTAAGTTGGATGTGTGATATTGTTTCGTTGTCTAGGTATACAGCAAAACAATCGATCAGGGATATTTTAAGAAAGTATGAAAGCCACATTGATGAGTCATTGGCAGAGGAGCTTGCTGAATTGATATCTGCAGAAGCGCTCAAAACAAATCCTGTTTATACAGCCACTGCAAAGAAGGGTACTCTCTCAACAGAATACAGATGGAATGCTTATTTTAAAGTGCATTTTCAAGTAATCGATCCTGTGGAGTACCGATTTGATAGACTACACCAAAATAGCTTTGTGTATGTCCCAGTGTTGAAAGTTCTTCAGGTGTTGCTGAACAGAGCCGATGTCTTGGAAAGAGCAGTTTTTGTTAAGGAGGATCTACCAGGACAGTACACATCAACTCGTAGTGGGCAGTATTACAAAGAAAACCAACTTTTAGGGGTTCAAAGTGATTGCATTTCAGTGTCATTGTACACTGATGAATTTGAGGTTTGCAATCCCTTGGGGACTTCAAAAAAGATTCACAAAATCACAGCCGTTTATTGGGTGCTTCTGAATTTGCCTGCCAAATTTCGTTCTACACTTCCCTCGATACAACTTGCGCTACTTGGAAAAAGTAGTGATATAAAACAGTTCGGACATGACAGATTTTTTGATCCGCTGTTAAAAGACATGAAAGACCTGGAGCAGAAAGGTGTGTTTGTTGAAGCACTAAATGCTCATCTCAGAGGAACGGTGTATTGTGTATGTGCTGACAATCTGGGGGCTCACAGTCTTGCTGGCTTTCAAGAAAGCTTTCAGGCTGAAAACCTATGTAGATTTTGCCAAGTCAGCAAAGATGACATACAGATACAAAATGCTAGTTGTTTTCAGCTTCGAACCGTTGAACAACACAACTCGCTTACAAATGAACTGAGAGACCACCATGACCTTCAGAGCAAACTGGGTGTAAAGAAAGAATGTGTCCTCAGTAAGCACCTTTCTTTCTTTCACCCAATAAGAGGGTTCCCACCAGATGTCCTACACGACAGTTTGGAGGGAATTGTTCCATTTGAGTTATCAGTTTGCTTGAAAGAACTCATCACAAAGGGACATTTTACTCTTGATACTCTAAACAAATGTATTAAGTCCTTTCCTTACAAGGACTCAGACAGAGTGAACAAACCCCAAATAATTTCCTGGGCCAGTTTTTCAAAGAAAACTATAGGTGGGAATGGGCATGAGAATTGGGCATTACTACGCTTATTACCATTATTGATTGCTAATCTTGTACCCAATTTTGAACCTGCTTGGGAAATTTTGATGGACTTGAAAGAGATAGTGGAGTTGGTCATGTCAGTTAAGTTCTCAGAAGCAACCCTGTGTTTTTTAGAAAGAAAAATTGTAGAACACTGACAACTACTCAAAGACACATTCCCAAACCTGAAATTGCGCCCGAAACACCACTATGTGGAGCACTATCCACACCTGGTTCGCTGTTTTGGGCCATTAGTTGAGCTCTGGACAATCAGATTCGAGGCAAAGCACAGCTATTTCAAAGGTGTTTTGCGTGATGTCCACAATTTCAAAAACGTTCCACTAACCTTGGCAAGTAAGCATCAGCTTATGATGGCCCATTATCTGAATGGTCCAAGTCTCTTTTCATCACCTCTGTCTGTGCAGAAGGTAAAAACTGTAAGAACATGTACATTGGATGAACTGCAGAAGACTGCAGTTAAAAAAAAATACCCACACAAAGAAGTTTTGTCACTTGCGTCTGATGTGCACTTGCATGGAATTCACTTCAGTGAAGGCATGATTTTGTAATCAGGTCAATGCAGTGGTTTGCCTGATTTTTTCAAATAATCAGTGTACTTGTTAATGCTAACAAGGTGGCCTTTCTTTGCAAAAGGCTTTCGTCATGGTACACTGAGCACTACAGGTGTTACGAGGTTTCTGAAACAAGTGCAATTGAAATACTTGAGCCAGAGGATCTTAATGATCCTCATCCTCTCACATCGTATACAGTTCAGGGAAGGAACATGATCGCGCTAAAGAGATTCTTTCTTCATTAATTGTTCTTCACATGGCCACACAGTGTACATTAAAAGTGAGTCATCTTATTCTGATTTGAACTTAAACATGACAAAGTATGTCACAGATTGAAAGGAACTGTTCCCAAAATATATAAGTTACATTTTAAACCTATATGACTTCCTAATGCAAAATGCATAAGCGGGTTGTAAGATGTGAAATTATTTCCTCATGAATTCAAAGTCCAGGAACCCCGACAAAAACAGATGCCATGAAACAAAACAATAAAACTAATCTGGAGAAGAGATCTTCAAAGAGGGCAAACAACACCACCTCTATTGCTCATTTACAACCCCCTTCCTCCCTCTCCTCTCCCCTCCTGCATCTCACACTTTTCCCCCAAAAGGTTCCACTGAAAGTCACTAAGAATGTCCATATACTACATGTGTTAATATGTTGAATACCAAACATGAAATAGTCCCTTTCATGTTTGGTATTGTTCTAAAGGTCTTAGTGCGATTGGTAAAATGGTCTCAATTTCACAGAATCACTTATATTATGAGGAAGACTGAACACTTTTGTAGAATTGTGTTTTGCTGCTGAGGGGTGTGTTTTCCCCTTTGGGTCGGGTGAGAATCTCCAGCCAGGTGTGACCCTGGGTCACGAGATCTTCTGACAAACCAACAGGTCTTTTATGTTTTTACAACTGATTGGAAGATTTGTTTGTTTTGGTCTGGGTATATAAGCGAAGTGACAAAACACTACTTTGGGATTCTGTATTCAGAAGAACCCCACACTGTGTGTGAGAGTCTCTGGAGCTTTGCCTCCAAATCTCTCACATGCTGCTGTGTGTCTCTATGCGGTCAGGTATGCATCTCTCACTCTTAGATTTATCTTTGAGTAATTGATGTTATGTATTCATTTTAATTGGAACTGAATTTAATTCTGAATTGGATTTTCATTGTTAAGCTATGTAATTGGCATGATACATTTTTACCTGACTGCTAATAAAATGTTAACTTGGACTTATTCTGGACTTCTTGGAATTGATTTTCTAGTAGGTTAATGTGTAAGGGTGCTACCTCAAGACTGTGTCCAGGGCAGACCACGCTGGAAGTACTGACTGATGAGTCATGGGGACATCACTAGGGCTCCGGATGTTGAGCTGTCACTGACTTAACACGATGTAGCTCTCGCAGTTTTTGAGGAAATATGTACTTTTTGTTGAGAGCACGCAGGCGCGGCCCACTTTAAGATATTATAATCGCTCTGCATCCTCTGAGTAAGTCAGAACTGGCGAGCTTGTGTCGACGAATTCGTCACGGCCAGGGTGTAAATCGAAAGCGGCACCGAGTCCCTAAGGAACGAAATATTGAGACTACGGGACTTCCAAAATATTCAAATGTCTAAATTATTATACAGAAAAAATAGCCGCGATCAGCAAATTACAGAATACAAACCAGAATTAACAAATTATTCATAATTGGGGTCAGACTAATTTATTCATGGAGTCAGATTTTTGTTTGGAAACTAAATTTTAATATTTCAAGGTAATTTTACAGAAGTGCCAGAAAAGACCTACATGCAAGAAACCTTCAGCTGAACCGCTAGGCTTGCCGTAGCGGGAGGAGCCTTACAGGGTGTTTTAAAGGGATAGTTCACCCAAAAATGAAAATTCTGTCATTAATTACTCACCCTCATGTCATTCAATACCTGTAAGACCTTTGTTCATCTTCGGAACACAAATTAAGATATTTTTAATTAAATCCAAAAGCTCTCTGACCCTCCATAGACAGCAAGGGTCCTACCATGCTCAAGGTCCAGAAAGGTACTAAAAACAGCAACAGAATAGTGACATCAGTGGTTCAATCGTAATTTTATGAAGCTATGAAAATACTTTTTGTTGGTACTCTCCAAAATGGTGCTAGGGTGACGCAGAGGAAAATAACTGCTGAATAAAGGTATTTTAGTTTTTTGCGCACAAAAAGTACTCTCATAGCTTCATAAAATTACAGTTGAACCACTGATGTCACATGGACTATTTTGTCAATGTCCGTGGTACCTTTCTGGACCTTAAATATGGTAGGACCCTTGCTGTCTATGTAGGGTCAGAGACCTATCGGGTTTAATCAAAAAAAAAAAAAAATCTTGTGTTCCAAAGATGAACAAAGGTCTTGCGTGTTTTTATAAACATGAGGGCGAGTAATTAATGACAGAATTGTCATTTTTGGTGAACTATCCCTTTAAGGAATTTGACAGCCTGCAATATATCTACCATAAAAAATTAATTAAAAAAAAAAAACCTGAAAGCTTAAAAATAAATAAAAAAAAAACCCAGTCTAACTAATCACAATTCACAATTTGGATTAACTTGTGTAGTCTTGTGTAGTCCTAATTCTTCAGTGATTCTTACTGTTCAAATTTATTTATTTGTTTATTATTATTTTTTAAAGATCTGTGCCGAGTTTTACAGAATTACACAAACCAACCTGAAGAGTACCTTTTTCTCTTCTTTGGATGAATACGCGCCAAAGATGATCACGTTGTACCGATCACGTGGTGGAGCCTATGGAGATGAAATGAAGACCCTCCTAGACCAACTTGATCAAGTAATTATTTAGCAACTTGTTAAGTAATTATTCAGTGTGAAATGATGTAAATATATTGTAAAATGTGTAACCTGTGAATGAGCATAATAGTGGCCCTTTAAAGGTAAGCTTTAAGCTTCTGATCGAATATATCATGCATATAACTTCTTCTGTGTCTTTCAGGCTTCTGATGTGCTTGCTCAAAGAAAGGCTACAGCTCTCAAAGGTCTACCTTTGTTTATGAGGGAAAAGTCTGGAAACTTCTTGCCTGGTAAGTGTTATCAGTCTGTTATTAGCGTATACACTCATCTGAGGTACTGACCAGATCTTGTAAATAGAAAAGAGTTTTGCCTGGTGTCCAAAACCAATCTGCTAACTGTTTTATAAACCAAACGGCAGGGGAAAGAATAGAAAGGAGGAGTTGGCAAAAATGTATTTATTGAATCATCTTAGTTGAATGCTTCTCAGTGATAAGTCTTACAGCACAAATTCAACAAGAGTTATATCCAAGAAAACAATGGAAAATTACTGCATGTGTGATTTTTGGGTGTGACCTATCTCAACAATATAAAAAGGTTGTTGTGGTCCAGCAGAATTCAGTCAATTAAAAATGATTTTTAATTCTGTTTTTATGCTGCTTTTACTTCAGGACACAGACCCAGAAGACACTCACACAAAAGGGATGAAGGTGGGGGTCTTAACTGTTGTTGAAGATGACGTTCCCACCATCCATTCAAACCCAAATGTAAGGTGCCTGTCTGTAGTTCTGGAGGAGCAAGTTGTGCTGGATAATGTGCATGACCTCCCTACAGCTGTTGCTCTCCTATTTGGCTTGATTTATGCCCTCAACATTAGTTATCCTAAAGAACTGAAATACACTTTTGAAACGATTCAGAAAGTGTTTATTGGCCTTGACCCCCAGTGCTCTGCAAGAGTCCAGTCCTTCAAAAACAAATTGTTAAAGTTTAAGTAGTTGCAGTTCATACTGCTAATCAAAAGTGCAAGCACTGATCTGTTCCTGTTTGTTCAATAGCTGTATTTGTAATACATGTATATGTATGCCAAGACAGTTTTGAGTTTTAAAGTAAGGTTTTATGACTTTCAAGTATTGTTTTAACAGTTGTAAATAACTGATTGCTCTAGCACATGTCTTGTTTATTGCTGCAGCATTTAAGATTATTTTGGCAATTTGAGAACAATTTTGTTAATTCAGCACTTTAAAAGCGTTTGTTTTATTTTACTCCAGCACTTTAAAGGCATTAGAGGATTTAAAGGATTAATATTTTTGCCTCTCTTTTTGCCTTTTATTTTATTTAAATTTAATTTTGTTTTATGTTTATTTATTTTTCTTTATTTATTTTTTGGATGACTGGAGTTGGATGACTGAACTATATCTGAGTCCAATTTTTGACAGAAAATCTTGCTTGCTGCAGAATTGCCAAATAAATATTTTTTTCTGTGAAAATGACAGTCTTCTGTATCGTGTTTACAGTATGGTTTGAAATCTCTGTGTTTGATTTTTTTAAAGTGAAAGCCATACAGGTATCTGTGGAAAAAGTTTGGATGCAAGATTTAAAGCTGTAAATTAAAAGATGGAAGTTAAGTTGAACCAACTTAAAAATTTAAGGCAACCAGCTGCAAAGCTTTTTTGAGTTTACTGAACTTCAGGTCTGTAGTTGTCCCTACTCGTTTGCTAAAGTTCACTCAACCCCCTTTTTAACTTTAAACAAACTCATGATGACTAGTTAGATGTACTTACTGAGGGAGGTATACCTAACTTAAACCAGCAGTTTCAATCAACTTTCTACAATGATTTGGTCTAACTTTAACCACAGAAGTTGAGTAAACTCAAAATTGCTTTGCAGCAGATTAACTCAATTTTTTAAGTTAACTCAACTTTATTTTTTTTTACAGTGTAATAAGACTGATGGAGTTGTACAGTTTTGTAGTGTGTAGTGTCATTGTAAAGTATTGTAAATGTCTTTATCATAGCCCTGCTGAGGGAGGTTTTAACTAAATTAGAGATGGTGCTGGACCAACAATCCACCTTCCTCAGATTGTCTGTCTGAATAAGACAGACATTTGCTATATTTCTAAAGTAATACCATACTGAAATATATTCCAAATCTAAAAAAATTAAAAAATGAACTACCAAAACTGTTGGCACACATAGTTGCATATACACACATGGCTTCAAACTAATATTTTTCCACACCTGCCAATGCCCGGAGACTTGAGAAAATTTACCGGCCATTAAATTTACTGGCCATGATACAATATGTGCATTATTCATGAAAAACAGGCTGAACGAATTGAGGAAATCTAATTGCAATTCTTCTTATTATAATTCATTTGTTTTTCTATAATTATTATTATTTAATCAATCTGAATATTTAAAAGGTAAATATAATAATTTAAAATAAGATATAAAATAAATAAAATAATATAATTATTAATATGTAAAATGTAACAAATATGTGAAGAATTGTCATTATTGCCCTAAATATTAGCTTTGTAATTTTACTGTTGTGATAATAATAATACTGATCTTAAATAATATTTGAATACCGGATATTAAAATATTTCATATTAATAATATATTCATGAATCAATTTGAATATTATAGCAATTATTAATATTAATGTAAAATAATATATAATATAAATTAAAGTAATACCATTAATTAATTATAAAATTAAATGAATAATAAAGAACTTTTCATTGCAGAATATTATAATAATTATTAGTGCTGGGCACATCCAAAATAAAAGTTTTTGTTTACATTATATATGTCTGTGTACAGTAGGGATGTCACAATACTCAATATAATACCAAACTGTTCGGTACGACGTCCACGGTTCAATACGTGCTGGTGAATTGCAGTTTTTCGGTTCTGCATTTAAATAACTTCTTTGTTTTATTTCTCTCGGAATTTGCTGTATGTGTGCAATTTCACGTGCTGAAATGATGAAACGCTTCCCCGCTTATTTTTGAAAAAGCAACACAAGCAGAGCATCTTCCATCCTAATGACATGCAATGATAAGCCTTTCTAAACCTGTTGTCCAACAAAAGTTATAAAAACAAAAGTTATAAAAAACATTTGAACTTGTTTTTAATTCACAACATCAGTCGAGTGTTTGAAATAACTTCCTTATGTGATCTGATGTGGATTCTTATCACAGAATGAGGCAGACAGTAAATTCTATACTCATATTGTCTCATATGTCGATTAGGTGCATTACGTGCTAATATCAGTTATCCTCTATTTTCAGGTAGAGAAGATTAGCATTACGTGCTAATATCAGTTATCCTCTATTTTAGGTAGAGAAGATTAGCATTATGTGCTAATATCAGTTATCCTCTATTTCAGGTAGAGAAGATTAACATTACGTGCTAATATCAGTTATCCTCTATTTCAGGTAGAGAAGATTAGCATTACGTGCTAATATCTGTTATCCTTTTTTTCGGCAGAGAAGAATTGTTGATCCTCTCTTCAGGGAGAGAAGTTTAACGTAAAGTGCTAATATCTGTTACCCTCTGTTTAGGCAGAGAAGACTAGCGTAAAGTGCTAGTAGTTTGTGTTGTCTTCTGTTAATTCAGGAAAGGTTAACTATAGTTGAGCTGTGTTAACAAGCGTACCCTCTGTTGATCAGAGAAATTTTCGTGTTGTGATTGTGTGGTAACAAAGAAACTCACAAAATGGTTAGAAAGAACGCTAGGCTGATCCCCACAACTGAAAAAGGTGGTCTTGCAACTCCTTTGTGGTCAGATAGCGAATTCAAATCACTGTTAGGAGTGCAAATGAACCTAATAGTAACTGAAAAAGTTAGACACGAATTAACTAAGAAATATGAGATCCATCCAGACAAGACTTGGTCTGTAGATGAATGTAAAAAAGTACTTGGAGCATGTATTCGTAAGAACAATGTGAAAGGCATTATCTGCTGCCACAGAGAATTTGGTTTAGCGCTAGCTACACAACAGTCTCAGCGTAACTCAGAGCTAGAGGAACAGAACAAAGAGCTCCGGGCTAGAATATCCGCTTTGACTAAGAAATTGAACCGCAACAAAGCTTTAGAAAAAACTGATATGGAAGTTAGTCAGCCTGATAACCTTTATCCTGACTTACAAGCTTTCTTTGAAACAGATGTAGCCATCCAATCAGTAACTGATGTGCCTGTAGATTCAGTGAAGGTATGTGGTGCTAGGAGAAGATCTCAGGGAATTGAGGGAATTGAAAGTGTTCCTCCCAACTCTGCTGTTGTCCAGGTTCAAGCAATTGCAAAAATGCTGGAACCTAAAGATATAGAGAGATTGTCCCAGGGCTTACCCTCAGCACGCACAAATTTTTGTGAATTTAGAAGAGCACTGATTAGCAAAATGCGTCTCTACGACATGTCGTTAGTAGAAGTCACACAGCTGATGTCACAAATTCTAACTGAATCTGAATTCAACAGTTTTGAGTCTGCTGTTACTTCTGAACTACGACATGCCAGTAAAGCGGATTTGAGAGAAGGTGTTTTGAAAATTCTAAAGAATATTATGGGACCCAAAATAGACTGGTCCAGAATCACTGTGTACAAAAGAAAGAGGAAACTGTAAGTGAATAACACTGAGAAGTTTTGCCAGTCAGCTGTAACTTACAGTGGAATAGTTGATGATCCTGAAAGTGTGCTAGATGACAAGGGACCCTTAGTCCGCATCTGGTCAGATGGCCTTGTAGCTGAGTACAGAAAAGCCTTGCCATTCCTAGATCTAACTTGGTCTAACAAAACTCTCAGGAGTAACTTAGACACGTTAGCTACTTGGGAAAGAGATTCTGATGTTAAGGCAAAAGTGAGAGTAGCAGCAGCTACGTTTAGCACAACAAATCGAGACAAGAGATGGTCTAAAAAAGAAGGGAAATGCAATTATTGTGGAAAACTAGGACATTGGGAGAAAGAGTGTAGGAAGAAGTTGCAAGATAATAAAGGAAATGCTATGCATAATTCTGCTCCTTCTCAGCCCGCCTACAACCCTGAAGTAGTTCCACCAGTGACCAGTGAAACGTTAGGACAGCTCGCTCAGGCTCTTCTAAGAGCACAAAAAGAGCAGGAAAAAAACTAATTGTTGGGGCTGTGAGTAGCTACCTTTCCCCTGTAATACATCACAATGACAAAAGAATTTTTGTGAAAGGTAGCATACAAGAGAAAGAGATTGACTTTTTGCTTGATACAGGTGCAGAAATCACAGTAGTTCCTACAAAATTGGCTAAAGATTTAAACATTCCGTACAAGAAAACTAAACTTTGTTTAACTGGTGTAGTAGGTGAAGATTCTGTTTTGTATGAAACTCCACCCATAGAGGTACAATTAGGCCCGAAAACTCTGATTACAAAATTGTTATGTGCTCCATTAAATACAGGTGCAATTCTAGGCATGGATCTACTGAGACAAGTACATTTAACTTTAGACATGTCCTCAGAATCTGCTAGCATAAAAATTGCTTCAGCACAAGTTTCTACCAGTAATGCAATCACTCCTGAGTATGCTTTCTTACAGAATCATCCAATTTGGGCTAAAGACAAAGATGATTGCGGGTTTCTCACTGGTGTAGAACCAGCCAAATTAACAGGAACCGCCCCTCCTGTTACCAAACAATACCCGATCAGTAAGGAAGCTATACAGGGAGTCAAACCTATTGTAGAAAAATTGCTGAAGCAAGGAGTGCTCGTTAAAACCAACAGTCCCTGTAATTCACCCATATGGCCCATCAAGAAAGCCAATGGGTCATGGAGACTCACAATAGACTACAGAGTAGCCAATAAGCATACTGAAAAAATCACCCCCCTAGTAGCCGATCCATCTACAATTTGTAATGGCTTACCATTAGATTGTAAGGTTTTTTCAGTAATTGATATGTCTAATGGATTCTTTTCTGTACCTTTGCACGCTGACAGCCAGCCATGGTTAGCTTTCACAGTTGACTATGAACAATATCAGTGGACACGTTTGCCCCAGGGATTTCAAAATTCCCCAACCATATACCATCAGGCTCTCAGACGTGATTTGTGTGACCCAAAATGTCCAGTCAAACAGTCCACTATGATTCAATATATCGATGATATTTTATTTGCCTCAACAGATCATGAGGTACATCAAACTGAATTGACAGCATTGTTGGACTATTTGCAGAAAAAAGGACACAAATGTAGCTTTCACAAAGCTCAAATTGCTAAAAATCAAGTCACATTTCTGGGTCAAACAATTGGTACAGGAAATAGATCCATTACACAGGATCGAGCCGCTTCAGTCAAAGCAATACCTCCGCCTACTAACATTAAAACACTAAGATCATTTTTAGGAACAGCAGGTTACTGTAGACCTTGGATAGAAGACTATGCCTCGATTGCTCAGCCCCTCTACGACTTGTTGAAAGGTCAGGTTAGAGATTCCGATACAGTTTGTATGGAAGAAATTCACCTCAAAGCTTTCAATGATTTGAAGAGAGCACTATGTCAAGCGCCAGCATTAGGAATTGCCCAATCTGATAGGCCCTTTGTGCTTTATGTTCATGAACACTTAGGCTTTATGACTGCATGTCTAATGCAAGATCATGGGGGCAATTTACGCCCAATTCATTACTATTCTGGCAAACTTGACATAGTCGCTCAAGGTATGGGCCCATGTCTCAGAGCAGTACAGGCAGTTCATCTAGCTCTTCAGGCCTCATCAGGAATGGTGTTAGGACAGACTGTAAATGTAAGATGCCCTCATGCAGTGTCTGCACTAATGAATCAAGCAAAAGTCACTTCTGTCACCTCCTCTCGTTGGGGAAATTGGTTAACAACCCTCACAGCCCCGAACATTGTTTTACAGCGTGCACCAGTCACAAACCCATCCTCATGTATGATGTCTGCAATGACTGAAGTTGTCTTAGAGGATGAAGGAGAAATGGCTCATGATTGTGTTACGCTTACATACACACCTACAAGTGAAATAACAGAAACTCCCATAGATAATGCCGAATTGGAGTTGTATGTTGATGGTTCAGCTCAAGTTATTGAAGGTAACAGACGAGCAGGTTATGCAGTAACTTCTACCACTGAAGTCGTAGCTTCAGGTCGTCTTCCAGATCATTTTTCAGCTCAAGCTGCAGAACTAGTAGCCTTAACTAGAGCATGCACGCTAGCATCAGGATCAACTGCAAATATCTACACTGATTCCAGGTATGCTTTTGGGGTAATTCATGATTTTGGTATCATTTGGCAAAGTAGACAGTTTTTAACTTCTGCTGGATCACCCATTAAGCATGCTGGATTAGTGAAAGATCTAATGTTTGCCATGAAACTTCCAAAGAAATTAGCTGTGATCAAAGTGAAAGCACATCTCACAACTAATACTACGGAAGCTAAAGGTAATGCTCTTGCTGATGTAGCTGCTAAACAGGCTTGTTCATATGCAAATGTACAGGTGTGTTCAGGTAGTACAGCACAGAAGACAATTCTGCCTCCTGAATCAATCATTGATCTGTACAAAGACGTTCCTTTATATGAAGCATGGACATGGTTAGACAAAGGAGCCACAGTGGATTCATCTGGTTGCTGGACCAAAGGAGGAAAATATGTTGCTCCCGAATCACTGCTGCCATATTTGGCTCAACAAATACACAATTTGGGTCACAGTGGTCCAGCAACAATGAATCACAGGTTCTCAAATCAATGGTGGAATCCAAAATTCAGAAATGTAGCCACTGAAACAGTCAAGAGATGCGTTACATGTCAAAAAAATAATGATGTGCCAGCAGCAACTACACCAGCAACACATACCCCAGCTCCACCAGGACCGTTTCGTCACCTACAAGTTGATTTCATATCATTGCCTCCTTGTAAGGGAAAAACTGACGTTTTGATAGTAATAGACAAGTTCTCAAGATGGATAGAAGCTTATCCGACAGGGCGTGCCACAGCTGCACATACTGCTAAATGTCTTGTCACTGATTTCATTCCCAGATGGGGATTACCAGATAGCATTGACTCAGATCAAGGAACCCACTTCACAGGACAGGTAGTCAAGGAAGTGTCTAAAATGTTGAAAATTAGGTGGAATCTTCACTGTCCTTATAGGCCACAAGCATCGGCGCAAGTTGAATGTGCAAACAGATCAATCAAAACCAGGCTAAGCAAAATGCATCAGGAAGGAGTAGTATGGGTCAAAGCGCTGCCAGCGGTACTGTGTAGTCTGAGAGCATCACCTAACAGATCAGTAGGTCTAAGCCCTCATGAGATTATTACAGGACGCCCAATGCAGATGCCAGGTGTGATTGATCTTAGAAATGCTGATGTGCACATTGCCTCAGATGCCCTGTCACTTATTGTGAAAACCTTACAAAGGCAGTACAGAGTTCCAGAGAAAGAGTTGAGTCATGTTGGCAGAATCCACCAGAAGGTGGACACACAATCATCCCAGGTCAGTGGGTTATGATAAAGTCATTCAAAAACAAACCATTAGAGCCTAAGTGGCACGGACCACATCAAGTGATGTTGATTACAGCAGCTGCAGTATTGTGTCAGGGAAGGAAAACCTGGACTCATGTGTCACACTGTAAAGTTGTTCCCCCACCTACAGGGATAGGATAGGACACACAGACCAGTGAGGAGCCCAGGGAAGAACCGAATGCAACAGGCTTCGGGGGCCAACCCTGAGGTGAAGACTTCCTCATAGGCCTTCCCCATCCACTAGTCCATCCTTACCTCACTGTTCTTTAGGTGTCACGGGAATTAAGAACTAGGGAAAGAAGGAACAACAAGACTAGACTCAGATTGAACAGAGGCTACAACTCTATTGCTTGCAGCCTTTTACAACAAATACTGCTCTGTCGTCTTTTGTTTTCTTTCTTACTCTGTGCAGATACCCCTTGATGGCTGTCCCGAGACCCATACACATCGACCCCCTCACCTGTGTATGAAGCTACAAACTTTAAAGGACAACTAGACCCACTGCCGAGCCAACTGTCACGGAAGACAGAACATAAAAAAAAAACACAACGCAGAGAATTAAATGAAAGAACTTCAGTCATCCATCAACATGATCAAGATTGCCGTTCTAGTAATCATCGTGAACATCGCACAAGCTATAGACTACTCACTTGTGCACAAACATGGTGGTCAAGAACTCTTGGAGCCTTAATCCCGTCTTATGGTGTCATACAGGCCCTGGATCAAGTCAGAAGCTTACAAATTCTGTACAGAAACTAGCTAATGATACAGCTTTGGCCCTAGGTAACATCACGGACACTCTTGCTTCGCACAAGATAATGATCTTACAGAACAGAGTGGCCTTGGATTACATTCTTGCAACGCAAGGGGGAGCCTGCACCATTATTGGCCCTGAATGCTGCACCGGGTTAATGGATTCAACAGAGAACTTGAACAAAATCCAACGAGACATTCTTGATCTTTCAGAAAAACTACACCAAATGACTGAAGATAATTCTTCATGGTTCAGAGAACTGTTAGGTAAACCCTGGCTGTGGATCAAGGAAATAGCAATTCTGCTGTTATTCTTCCTACTAGTATACTATCTATGCGTCCACAGTATCAAGTGTTTCATTCAACAAATGACCCATGCCCATCATGAGGAAATGACAGTTCCAACCGGAAAAGACTATTATCCGTAAGAACTTCACGGACCCTAGAAGCATGTTTGTTTCTGTGTCAGCATGCTGTTCATCACTACAGACAATCAACACAGAACTTTTTAAGTGTTTAAATTTGTATTATGTGAGAGTTATTAAAACTCTCAAAGGGGGGACTGTAGGATTACAAATTTAAGAATCTGTTGAAAATATGCTGATCCTATGTTCTGACATAGCATCACAATAAAACAAAGGTAAAGTACATTGTATTTAACATTTAAGGTAAATATGAGGTTATCAGACAAATGATTCTCTCAAGCAAAGTTTGTAGCAAGATGTCCCTGCCAGTTCCTGTTCTTTTATTGTAAGTCAAATGAGCCAGATTACTGAGATGTTCACCTTTTGTTTGTAATGGCTCTCGGTGCCTCTGCCCAGTCTTTGAGTAGTTATGATGATTGGATTAGGACTGGTGTAAATGGGGCACTTGGCTACACTTAAGTACTTCATTTGTATGCTTTGTTTAGGATCGTCAGGTGCTTTGTCTACATTTTAGGGGACTGCCCCCTAAATGTATATAAACTACAATGTATCACTGCCTTAGTCAGACTTTTGAGGACTGCAGAGCTACGCAGCGCATTCTCAATAAAGAATTCTGCTGAAGATACCCAAGAGTCTCCTGGTCTTCGCTTCTGAGTTTCCAACACTTTGAACTGCAAGAAATATATTAAATTGAACAACAAAAATTATCTTTAAAAAACAATGTCACAACATACAGGTAAACTAAAAAATATATTTTAAATCTCTGAAAAAAAAAAAAACTCCAAAAAATACAATACAAAATACACTCATGATATATGACATTGAACAACAAACATAATCTTTAACAATTTAAATTTTACAACATACCGGTAAATAAATCAAAAATATATATATTTTTTAAATCTCTGGAAAAAAAGAAAACAAAACATCTCTCCAAAGAATACATCCAAATAGGGCTCTTGCAGCCCCCCCACCCCCACCGGACACGAGGCCCAGCCAACGCCCAGGAGGACCAGGCCGCCCCAGACGCCCCCGGGATGTGCCGGAACCCGCCCCCGCGCCATAGCCACACACCCGGAGGCCCCGGCAGCAGATCAAACCCATGCCCACTTGGCCCATAAATATGTCATGCAAGACCCATATATGTGTTTCCAGATCAAACCCATGCCCACTTGGCCCATGCCTGTCCCTTATGGGGCCCATGTAATCAGCTCATATGGGCTTCCTATGTGGGACTCATACTACAAAACCTACATGGGACCCGCTGATTTCACCCAGCCAAAGCCCATGCCCACACAGTTCCCATGGAACCCGTAGTTAACCCATCTGGGCCCCACATGTCATTGCTGGCTGGGTAGTTTACACTTTAGATTAGGGGATGCAGAAAGATTTGTAAATGATTTATTCATGTGTTTTAAATATTTGTTGTGTGTACTGCAATGTAAGGGCTGACTGGTGAGGGTAAAGATGGTAAACACATGGAGTATTTTAGTGCTATGCACCTGATGTGATCTTCAGTGGAGGGTAAAACTGGTTCACATTATCACTAGATCCCACACACTCCACACAGAACAGAGTCTGTGCTGATAAAAGAAAGGGTTTACACGTTTATTCACTTGACAGCAAATAATTAATTATTATTTTAAAAAAGACAATAGTTTTAGAATAATTGCATTTTTGTTTTTCAACATATCACTTATTAATCATTTATAAACACAGTCATATTTTGTAAATGATTAGTTCATCATTAACTAATTACTTGTAAATGAACTTGTAATTTACTTGTAAATGAATTAACAAAACATACACAAATTGTTAGCATATCACTTATTAATCATTTGTCAATGTTTTGTAAATGTTTATTTAATCATTAACTAAGCACTTAAAAATGGCTTACAACTGAACATTATTATAAAGTGTTACCCTTTCAATAATTAAATGATGCATTTAACGATTTATTTATATATTTCAACATTTATTTAATTATTTAATTTTGAGTAATTTGGCCCTCCATATAAAAGCAATCATATTTGTGATTTTTGCACAAAAAAGGCACTCTTCATGTGAAAGAGTGAACTATATGAAATTATATAAATATACATTTTCTGCCCCCATATTCAGAATTTTGGAAAAATGCATTTTATTAGACTGATTTACGCAGTGAAAGAACACACTCTATATGAGCACAGTCAGTCTAGCGAGTGTTTAAGCACTCATAACTCCTCTTATCATCAATGAAGCTGTCCATACACTGTATGATAAATAAATCTCTTACTTACATAGTTCGTACATCTGCACTTTGTTCCTTATGATGAGGGAATTCGCGAGTTCAGTCTGAACAAACTCCAGGTTTCAGCAATGACTGTTCTGAACGCCTCTGATTGGCCACTGCATTCTAAACTTAACAGAGTCGTGTGTGATTGGTTATAATGAGCAATGCTGTTAAAACGCATACAAATAAAATATGATTTAACGTGAGCAGGTCTAAATTTAATACAGCAATTGAATGTTTTAATTTTCACTAGTTTTATGTTTTAAGTGTTATATTTCTATTGAAAAACCAGGGCCCAGTACTATTTCAGCTATTAAAATAGTTCAGTTTAGTATCTAATGTCAAAGTGATAATATTTCGTTTTGTTTTTTATTAAGTTAATTTAGAAAAATGTTTGGAGCATGTTTTGTTTGTTAAATATTCGTTTTTGTTTTAAAATTGACGAACAGCGGCCAGCAGAATTCTGTTCAGTTCGAATAATTTGCCTTCTCAACTCATCACCTTCTGGACTTGCCTAAATAAATCTATAGATGTAAAAGAGTTCAAGTATATAACATAATTAGTTCTATACTTGATAGTGATAGTGATATTTCTTCTTTAAATGTTAAAGATTAACTGTATTTTACTTTTGTTGTTAAAAAAAGTGTTGATATTACAAAGTATTTGAATATGTTATAAATGTATGTTAAAATGTTAATGTATTTGTTTATTATTTTAATAAAATCTCTTAAAAAAATTAAATAGTTGATTTTGTGTTTCCCTGCTAAATTGAAGTATGTTTGACAGTTTCTGGGCCACGTTTGGCCCGGGGACCAAGGCGACTCTCAGCCAGAACTGTCTTAAAATGTCCGGGCCACATAAAACAGTAAGTCTTTTTACAGGGCGTGGGCCGCATCTGGGCCAGAGGAAACTGTTTGTGCTTGTTTTCATTGTGTGGGCTAGTTTTGGGCCGTGGGACCCAGCCAGAACTGGGTAGAACCAGAGCAAGGGTGCAGCCCAGAGGTGGGCCAGACAAATTTTGCTATCTGGGGTATTTCTACGAGAAAAACGGCAAAACAACGTGTAAATAACGTCAGGTTTTTATATGGATTAAATGAGACATCAGCTAGTCTCTGCAGAAAATGTAGCATATTTTTACTTTAGTAAATATAGTTTAACGATAGCGTTTGTAATTAAACAACAGTAGCCACAAATTTACAGTTGTCTGAGACTCCATGAAAGGTACTTTAACATCATAAACCATAAAATGTAATATACTTTTACTATAATATTAGTTTTAATAACAAGTAAACACAGGTCACAAGTTAACACGGGCACGTGTTAAATACTAATGTCACGTCGAGAGAAAAATCCTACTTGAATCTTTGAATCCACAGCTGAATTAACGCAGTTCAACAGCTCAATGCGTTCGTTACTGTCGCCTCGTAATGTAACTGGTTTTTGCGTGTGTTCGAAACCCATGCCAAACAAGCTTTTTTATTTGATTTCCGTACTTCAGCCGCTACGGGCCATCATACCAATAATTTGTAATCTTTACAAGAATACCAAAATCACGCAGTGAGCAAGTGTGCGTTTATTAGACATCTTAATATCACGTCAGATTGTGCTTTCAGAATCTGCGAATCTGCTGTGGTCGTTCTGTCTGGAGCCGAGGACCTTGGTCAACAGATAACACGTCACTAGTTAAACTGTAACACCTGAAATATAAAATGAGATATGCAACTAGATGAGCTGCGTACCTAGAAGTTTCTTCTTGCCTGTAGTTTGGATGTTTGTTGGTGTTTTGGTGTTCAGAGTGTTAGTACATGACCCGAAAGTAAGTTTTCTTCTATTTCTATCTATATAAGTGTCGAATAGTTGTGTTAAATAACTTCCACTGTAGCCTGTATGAATGGCAATGCCCATAGCACAGGATGGTTGTGATTTATTAATGAACAATTAATCATAGATGTTTTATCAAAACATATTAATCACAGTTTCCAATCATTAATCGGGTATGACGAAATGAGGAAAAATGTTGTCCTGATATTCTGACGAACATTTCATGATTTAAATGGTTATTTTTCCTCACTATAATTGATGGATGTCTAAATAAGGAGAAGCCTAAAACAGCCCCGATGCCCGGCCGCGTCTGAACTACCGCTTGAAAATTGGCCCGAAGCCCGGCCCTGGGATCATAAAAAAGTTGCCATCGGGCCTGTTTTAGGCTTCTCCTTATTTTTATATTTAGACATCCATCAATTATGGTGAAAAAAAAAAAATTGCCGGTCTGAAATGCAGGTCTTTTCACTGCATAGCATTTCTGTAAAAGCAGATTGTCAGTCGGTCACTAACGTTACCTGTATTTGTCGGAAGGTAATGCGGTTGTCACTCCAGTATTTTACTGAATTATGTGTGTACAAAACGCTATTAAGGAGTAAAAGGTGAACTAACAACCGAATTTAGCTGCAGTGTGTATGTGGCCAGAACGGTCGCAGAGACAGCATAGACACAATAGCAAAAAATACTGTACGGGCACAGCAAATTCATTGTTCATGATTCTCAAAATATAAGAAGAAAATTCTAAATATTGGTGTGGGGGTTTATATGAATGTGTTTCTGAAGGTAACTCTGGTTTTCAGAAACGTTTCAATGTTATTTTAACAATTCTTTTTAACAATTTATTGAACAAAGTGCATAAAAATGTATGTCAAAGCCATTAAAACAGACAAATAATCACAAAAATCGTAAATGCTCTACACCAGACAATTAATTGACAATTGCAATTATTTCTTAATTCAATTATTTCAATTAATTGTCAGCCAGATTTCATAATCATGACAGCCCTGATCTCTTCCTCTTTCTCTTCTTCTTTCCAGAGCTGCTGTTTAACACGACAGGTGAGAGGAAGAAAAATGTAGAAACACTGAGGTGAGAGCTTCATCTTTCTCCAGTTGTTTTTTAGGTATGTGTGTTGTCTTATGATGTGTCATTGGTCACTTTGTGCTTCTGAGACTAATGCTGTGCTGAAGTCATTTTGATGATTTAATTTAAATCTCTTTATATCGTGATTAAACAGATGATCAAGTGTGTCTTTGTCTGTAAATCACAGAAAGCTGCATATTCTGATATTGTTTTTACTGTGTTTATTAGTGTGTCTGTGATTCTCAAACAGTCTTTCTTATCATGTGCTCTTTACTCTTTGAGAGAGAAACTATCACTCAACAGCTTTGTGGCATCTGCAGACAGTTTTGATCTAATACTGTGTCTTTATGATGAACTCAGACTCATTCAGTAAAAATCAAGAGCAGCGTTTCTACTTCATTAACATGGTTTTACTTGATTTTACTGTTATTGTTAAACATAATGGAGTTACAGAAATACAAAAAACTGAGAAATTTAAGAAAATTACTTTGTAAAAAATAAAGTGTTTACAAATATAGTTTGTTCACTTTTGAATGTTGATCTTTGAGATTGGAAAAGTATAATTGCTTTGTATCATAATAATGATTTAAAATGCTCAAAACTGAATGTGCTGAAAGACAGACATAAAGACATAAAGTGAACATCTGAAACATAAAGCAGCTGTAAACAGAGTTTCAGCACAGAGTCAAACTGTCTCAGTTGTTTTCCTGAAAAGGTCCTGGTTTAACTGTTTCTGAAGACAAACTTATTTCTGCAGTGGTTTCAGAGTCACCAGTTAATTATTACAGCAGATCATTTCTCTTCCCCTACAAATAAATAGAAATGTCAAAAGCAGTAATAAAATATTCATGGATCATTTGACTGCTAGAAATGATCTCAAACACAGGAACACAAAGCAGAGCTTATGGTTATCTTGAGTCCAGTGTTGTCACCATACTGGACCTTGGACTGGAATTGAGCTCTTTGTTTCTACACTGTTCTCATCTAATCTTAAATTGTCTGATTCGCTCTGATATCCAACAATATGCACTCAACTGTAATCATAATCATGTGTCTTGCTGTCAGATGGTATAGACCTTCAAGGTTGTTACATTACTGTACATATTCTACACAAAAGATGTTCTTATTAACAACTGTTTAAATATTGGAGATACCTTGAAAAATAAATATACTACAATGTATTTAAAATACATTTGTTTCATGCTAAGTATACTACAAATATACAGTATTTACATCTTATGTACAAAATAAAAATAACCTTCAGTTAAACGTTTAGTATATTAACTTGTATATTTACTGATTAATTAATAACTAATTTTTGTTTTTTACTTGGTGCACTTTAATTGAAGTAGTGCTGAAGTCCAACCAAAGATATAGGCTACTTACGTTTGATTATGCTAAAGTGGAACTACTGCAAGTATACTTTAGGTACACTTTAAATAATATCAGTCTTTAAATGCAAAATAATTAAAGATCATCATCAACAGTGACATTAAAAAATATTTTAAGCTTAATAATTAATAATATGTTTTATATCAGTAAGTCTCGAGCGATCTGTTAGTAAATATATGAATAAACCTGAACTATACTTAGCATATTAAATCTATTACATTTTACTAGGGCAATTTTATTTATCTGAACACTGTCTAACACAGTTTACTTCTGCACTGAAAAATACGGTGGATAAAAGTACATCTATCTTGTGAACTTTGTTTCCTGAGATAAACTAAGATATTTAAGAAAAATTCATGCCTGTATGAATTTGTCACAGCATCGTGTGCGGGGAATGAGGAGTAGTGAGGAGGAGATAAAGAACATGTACTTTATTTAAATAATCCACAATATGAACAGGAACGAGCAAGAACAGCAGCGAATCCACTCGCAGCACAACTACAAACACGTTGAAGGACATAGAGAGATAATACAAGAACCGACAACCAAACGGGGAACTCAACCAAACTTAAATACACAGACCAATCAGAGGAGGACAGGTGTGAACGATCTAACAGTGACGTAATACAGACGGAACAGGAAAGACCAAATAAGGGCATACATGGGGAAAACCAAAGAAAACAGTCCACAGGGGTGTGACACTCATGAGATCTTATTTCCTGTTATGTGTATGCGCTCTCAAGTGTCCAGGTATCAATAGTCTATATCAGTCTTTGAAAAGGAAAAACCAAAACAAGGATATATGAGATATATGCAGAAACACAACATGTAAACAAAGCAGCGCTTGAATATTAGTTATATTGTTAACTTTATTTTCTGCAGCTCATGTTATGACAATAATTGTTAATTTGGATGCTCAGGTAAGATAACTTAATATTAGTGCAGTTTTCTGGCAGTGTTGCTTGTTTTCATCACTTTCACTTTAATTCTCGGACACTGACTTTCTCTCTAAACTGAGCATCCAATCAGAGCCAAATCACTCTCACCGACGACCCCGAACATGTTGAATTGTGCAAACTGCTACTAACATGAGTCGACAGGATGTGGTGTTTCCTGGCCTTTACAAAGCAGATTTCAGTTCTGTAAAACCAGACTGAAAATGTGTCAAATATGTTTTTAAAGGAATAGTTTACCCAAAAATGAAAATTAGCCCATGATTTACTCGTCCTAATGGCATCCTAGGTGTAGATGACTTTTAGACAAATCCAATGAGAGTTTAAAAAAAAAAAAAATGTCCTGGCTCTTGGAAGCTTTATAATGGCAGTAAATGGGTGTTTAATTTTCAGTAGTCCAAAAGAAATTCAATAAAGTGAATCCATCCATCATAAAAAGGGTTCAACATGGTTCAGAGGGGTAAATATAGGCCTCCTGAAGCAAATAAATGCATTTTCGTAAACAAAAATATCCATATTTAAAACTTTATAAACAGTAATCTCTAGCTTCTGCTAACTGTCATATGCAGGCTCAAAATAGTGCAGAAGTGCAGATGAGAGAACAAAACAAAACACCAGTCACAAATCGAGTACAAAACGAGGATTTGTAAAGAAAAATGTCAGAGGATTTTTTGATATAATTTGATAAAATATTGATATAAGCCAAGAGGAGACTCGTTTTACTTTGCTAAACTAAGAAGAAACTTTAAAAATACAGTCTTCCAGATGCATATGTGACACTCTCTGTGAAATCCTGGCTAAAGTCTCAAAATCTAATTATGATATAACAAACATCAAAGTTTGATTTCATCCATTGACATTGCCTTTACTCAGTCAATATTAAAGATATCAAGATTACATTTTGACATAATGTTCTTCACCTTATGAAGGATGATTTCATGTAGAAAACAGTAAATCACAAAAAGATGACTTCAGCTGGGTTTTCACAGCCAGGGTCACTTATTGCATTCATGTTTTTCCCCACTAAGTTGAAATGTACTATGTAAAGTGATCTTAAGCTATAGAAAGGCACTGTAATATATAAATAAATCGTCTTCTTCTTAATCATAGAGGTTTTTGGTCAAATTAGTAAAATCTCTGTCATATGGATTTAACAGAAGGAAATTAATGATCATCCAAATGGTGAAATTTCATCTGATCTAGAGGAAATAGTGTTATAAATACTTCAATTTGAAAATGATCTCCTGAGGTTGGTGGTTAACCTTTTTTTGAAACTTCAGCATTAAAAAATACAGTTTCAGGTCTTATTTAGTGAGTGTCCAGTAAGAGTGGACCTATTGTAAAACATTTTCCTCATGTTCAACAGCAGTCAGTGAAGAACGATGGCGTCTGTTAAACAACTGCTTTATGACACACTGGATGATCTGGAAGAAAAAGAATTGAAGAGATTTAAGAGCTACTTAAGAGAAGATGGACCTATTCCAGTTTCTGTACTGGAGAAAGCAGATGCAACTGACACAGTAGATCAGATGCTGGATCGTTTTGGACCAGAAAGAGCTGTGAAGATCACACTGGATATCCTGAAAAAGATGAACCAGAACCATCTTGCTGAACAGTTAGAGAACAAACACACCAAAGGTAATAAAAAAAAAAAAATATTGTAATGTCTGTTGCTAAATCTTTTCATCTCTCTTCCAGTCAAGATAATCAGCTGTGCTCAGACTGAAGTCAGAGTTGATCTAAATACTGAAACAGGTGCAAAAGTAAATGCTATAACAGTAAAAGCATATGTTGGTTTAATTTTAGATCCTGCACAAAGTTTACTTTATAACTCACATTACCATTAGATTATTCAAGATTATTACATTGTTTACATGCTGCAAAGGTTTAAATATATATGTGTATATATTAGGGATGTCACAGATGTCTCGGTATAGGAGTCACAGTTCGAAACAATTTCATACAACATGGAAAAAAACAACAAATCTACTGAATTGCAGTTTTTTTTCATTTATTTGAAAATAGTTCCAATTTTTATTTCTCTCAGAATTTGCTGTATGTGTGACCACGATTTCACGTGCTGAAATGATGAAACGCTTCCCCGCTTATATTTGAAAAAGCAACACATGCATCTTCCATTCTAATGGCATGCAATGATAAGCCTTTCAACAAGTTATCCAACAAAAGTTATGTTTGTTGTCCAACAAAAGTTATAAAAACAAAAGTTATAAAAATCATTTTAACTTATTTTTAATTCACAACATCAGTCGAGTGTTTGAAATATCTTCCTTGTGTGATCTCATGTGGTTTCTTATCACAGAATGAGGCAGACAGTAAATTCTATACTCATATTCAAAGTGTGTCGATTAGCAATGGCTTATGAAAATACCCGAGATGGCTTTAAGAACACAGATAAACCATATATTATTGCACACGAGTGTTTATTGTCCTTACATTTTGTCATTCAAAATGTTTAACGTTATATCTTGTTTTTAATCAGTTACAGCAATAGCGATGCTTTTATCCATATTAGAGAAGCTGGAACGGAACGTAATCAGTGCTACTTTTTTCAATAGTATGTTCCTGAACAACCGGAGGCTGCAGTTTCAGGACTGCAGTTCTAGGACCGCATTTCTTAGCCTATATACTTTAGCCTATATAGCTGTGCAAAACACTTCACTGTTCTGCTGAATGTTATAAACTAGCATTTGTATTCAAATTATCAATTTATTAATGTACTAATAAACACTAATTCGTAGCGCAATTGTTTTATTGTTTACTGCACTTTATGGGTGTCACACATCAGACGTGTATGGGATCGCTGTGCTGCGGCAAATGAACTGAAGTCTCGCAAAGATACAAGTCTTTCTTTACCAGAAAACTGAATTTAAAAACAGAATATATATAAAATATATTAAAATAAATTAGGTTAAATATTTCACTCAAATATTTCAATCGGGTTTCCAATGTTCAGGGTATGTAAAGAGTTTGGAGTTGGTTAGGACAATAATTAAGTGTATACAAATAAACAACTACATATTTCTTTAAAATATAATAACATACAGAACTTAATAGCAAGTGCTATGAAATAGTATAAGAAGTTAACACATACATAAATAGAACAAATAAATAAAATAATACAAAAAAAACCCCCAAGAACTATAGGGTCCTAGAAATGCGGTCCTGAAACTGCAGCCTCGGATTGTGCAGGAATACCCTTCTCATTTTTTGGATGCATATTTTTATTTTATTTTTGCATGAAGGCGCCCTCTGGCATCCAGTATGAAAGAAACCCATTCTATTTTGCATAAAAATCAAAAAAATAATACCTCTCTAAAAAGAAAAATTAAGCAGACATATACTAAACCACGCTTTTTCTAGTGTACAGAGGTTTACGGGGGTATTTTGTTAATTTGTTCCAAAAAAACCCACACTGAAGTGGCAAGATATCAGAACCAAACTGAACCGAAAACCGTGGTTAAAAACCGAGGTAGGTATTGAACCGTGGACTAACTGTATTGTTGCATCCCTAGGGTTGTAACGATACACAGATGTCACGGTTCGGGAGTCACGGTTCGATACAGTTTTGGTACAACAGGAAAAAAACAACAAATCTACTATGCTATGTTTCTTTTCATTTATTTTGAACAGACAGTAGTGCTAATTACCAATTTTTTTCCACCTAGATGTAGAATACTAAATATTTTATCAAATTCTAATGATATATATATATATATATATATATATGCAGTTCATAGCCTATATACATACAAGGAATAAATACTTGAAATATACTTGATTTAGTTAACAGATAAACAAGGAAAAAAACAGTGCGACATGTAATGTAGCCTATATATGCTGAGTTTCAGTTCATTTTTGTGAAAGCAAGGAAACTCAGATGGCAGAAAGTGACATCCTATTTTTTTTTTTTATTTTACAAAAGACCTTTTAAAGTGATGCATTATTAATAAGACCGTAAATGACAGTGTTTTCAGTTGATTTTGCTGGTAAAAAGAAACAGTTGAAGTAATCGCACACTGAACATTGGTTCCAGCATTGCTGACATGAAAGCGCAATAAAACACAGTGTACCAAACATCAGCGCCCGCTTCATTGTGTCACTGTTGTAACGCGACTGAAGTACAAAATCTATTAAAGCTGCATGCAGCGATGAAAGGGCCCTCGCATGGAATATTTGGATTTGCCAACCGGTGGTCATAGGAAAACAGCAAACACTGGGCCATATGCTTGTCATATAGTAAATATTGGAGGAATATGTCAATGTCATTTAGATGTGCCAAACTTCCAGCTGCCAGCTGGTGGCGCTATGCCTGTAACTGAATACTGACATGTAGATGTGTTCAGGCCAGCACTTTTATCAAACATATGAAGTTTGGTGCAGATTGAACATGGCTGCTTGTGGTTAACAAAAGACATTACATATCCTGCTGCCAACAGGTGGTTATGATTGTAATGGAATATTGGTCTTTAGGTGTCTTCATGCAGGAACCTCTGGTCCCAAACATGTGAGTTTGGGGCATAGATATTACTTCCTTTTTATGATGGTCCCAGCTGGTGAGGCTGTCATTGTAATGGAATATTGGTTCTGGGAAGTACTTGATGAACATAACTCTGTAGGAGAGCATTATCATTATCTCATTTTTGACCAAGAGGCTTTTAGAGGCTTTAGATTCGGATCTGGTCCAGAATAATATTTTTACCTACATTGATTTCTTCACACCTTTAACATGAGTTCATATTATCACAGTTTATTCAGCTATAGTTTAGAAAATGGTAATAAAATGTGACAAGTCGCCAGGACAGCTCTGTGTCAGAACAAATGAGGTCTTGATAATGCCATTCTTCTGTTAGACTGTCTCACAGACAGGACTCTTTTATATTGCTGTGATTGCAGATGTTGCCATAAGTACAGGTAACAATGCGATGCCTTAGAAATTACAAAAATGACAAAATTTGCTGTGGGTATTGGTGTGTTAATGTGACCAAAGTACATTTTTGTCATGCATGAAATAAATTTTAAGGTGATCCAACAATTGAGCGTGAATTTTTGGCGCTATCAAGTCATTTTGACATGCCCACTTCTGAAACCTATATAATACATTTTCACCTGTTCTGATGCGTGTGCAAAGTTTCATGACTTTTCGGGCCTGTTTAGGTCCTCAAAAAATGTGATTCATTTTGGAGAAGAAGAAGAAAATTAAAAAAAAAAAAATAAACAGAGCAATTCCAAGAGGGTCCTAATAGTTTACATAATACATAATAGTTTAGCATTGGGATACATAGCAAATATGGAAATATTAATGAATATCTGAATATCAATTGGTGTCAATAATTGTGGCCATGTGGCTTTGAGAAAACCATTTATTTTATAATAGGATTTACTCCCATTTTCAATAGTTTTAGAGGTTGATGTTTTAAAGGTTAAGTTTTTTTTTTTTGTTTTTTTTTTTTGTTTTGTTTTTTAAATAAACAATAAAATAAAGTTTGTTTATATTTACCAAGACCATGACTGTATATATAAATTCAAATTAATGGGAAAAAAATTCCAGAATGAAATGCCTTAATTTTTGTATTATATTCAACAGTAACTTAATTATGTTGAGAAAGTTAAATCAGTTTTTTTTTCACCATGTTTTTATTCAATTTTGTTTCAGTCTATTTAACAGAGGATCGGATGCTGCAGAAGTTTTTGGAAACTCACAAAATGAACATGAAGAAAAAAGCAGAACGTATTTTTGAGTGCAAGAAAGTAAATGAAGTTGATCTCAAGGCTGTTTACACAGAACTGTTCATCACAGAGGGAGATATGAAAGATGTCTATCAGGAACGTGAGATTCTGAAGATTGATGATGCTTTCAGGAAGAAACAAACACAGGACAAACCAATCAATTGCAATAAATTATTTACATTATTAAGGGAAAATAATGAGGAAAAGATTGTGCTGACTAAAGGCATCGCTGGCATTGGAAAAACTGTCTCTGTGCACAAATTCATCCTGGACTGGGCTGAAGGAAAAGCCAATCAGGATATACACTGTGTGTTCCTGCTCCCATTCAGAGAGATTAACAGGATTAAGGATAGAAAGGTCAATCTTCATGAGTTCCTACTGGAATTTTATGATGAATTAAAGGACCTGGAGAAATCAAAGTTATATACAGAATATAAACTTGCATTTATATTTGATGGACTTGATGAGAGTCGACTGCCTTTGAAATTTGAAAGCGAAGCATTGAAGATGGTTGAGAAAAGATCGTCTGTAGATGTGCTGTTTACAAGTCTGGTGAAAGGCAAGCTGCTTCCATCAGCTCTTGTGTGGGTGACATCACGACCAGCAGCAGCCAATCAGATCCCTCCTGAGTACGTAGGTTTATTTACAGAGGTGCGAGGATTCACTGACCAACAGAAGGAGCAGTACTTCAGAAAGAGAATCAAAGATGAGAATCTGGCCTCCAAAATCATCTCACACATTAAGACATCTCGTAGTCTCTACATCATGTGCCACATTCCTGTGTTCTGCTGGATCACGGCCACAGTACTTCAAAATATTCTCATCAAGAACAGTGAAGAGAACATCAGCACAACACTGACCGAAATGTACATTCACTTCCTGCTGATACAGATGAACATGAAGAGCCAGAAATATGATGAAAAAGCAGAAAGACAACGCACAAAGCTTTTACGTTTAAATAAAGAAATGATTTTGAAACTAGCCAAACTAGCATTTGAACAGCTGAAGCAGGAAAACATTGTGTTCTATGAGGACGATCTGAAAGCATGTGATATTGATGTGAGTAAAGACACTGAGTTCACAGGAATGATCGCTGAGATCTTTAAGATGGAAGATGGAGTTCATGAGACAAAAGTCTACTGCTTTGTGCATCTGAGTGTTCAAGAGTTTCTCGCTGCAGTGCATGTGTTCATCTGCTACCTGAACAAGAACATGCAGGAGCTTCAGTTTTTCTTTGACAAGCCAGAAGAAAATATCACATTGCAGGAGCTACTGCAGAAGGCTGTTGATAAAGCCATGGAGAGTAAGACGGGACATCTGGACCTGTTCCTGCGGTTTCTGATGGGCATTTCACTGAAATCCAGTCAAAACCTGCTCAAAGGCCTGATCACACACACTGAAGACACCACAGAGAGCATCACAAAAACAACTGAATACATTAAACAAGAACAAAATAAGTATGGTATCTCAGATGAAGCTTTAGTCAACCTGTTTTACTGCTTACTTGAGCTCAAAGATCATTCATTATATGAGAAAATCCAGAGTTACCTCAGTTCAGATGAACATCCAGGAAGAAAACTCTCATCTTCAATGTGCACAGTGCTGACATATGTACTGTTCATGTCAGAGAAGGTGCTGGATGAGTTCAATCCAAAGAGGTTCACGTCGCCTTTAAACTACAAAAGACTCATCCCAGCTGTGAGATGCTGCAGAAAAGCACTGTGAGTAATTTCACTGACTGATTTTCATTTAAACGTTTAGCTATAGCTAGCAGATATTTCCCCTATCTATATTGTAGTATGATTGTATCAGTGGCATTTTTTCCAAGAACTCAAAAAAACCTGATGAGAAAACAATTAGTGTTCTCAACCATCCTGGAAAACCTTTAATAATACCTAAATTGTCTTGATGACTTCTTTAAACTGTTTGTTTCAAAGAACTGTTTTATGTTAATTTAAACATGTTCCCTTTCTGTATGGATTTATTACAATAGCTTTATTTTTACTTCATCAGTAAAATCTTCAGCTGAGGATCATATTACTCTTGATTCTTGCCTTGTATATGTAGGACAAATTCATTGTGTTGATAACTTGACAACCACTGTGACTGGATCATTGAATCAGTGAGTTAACCTGGATCAGTTTGATTCATGAATGATTTACTGCAGTGTTGAGCTCAAATGCACAGATGAGACATTTTTCAGCCTGAGACATTTTTCAGCCTTTGAAGTTGTGACATTTTCATAAGTTACTTATGAAAATTACAGCTAAATGTATAAAGTGGTAACATTTTATAATAGGTATACAGTAATAAAGTATTTACAAATTATTTGCAAACTGTAATTAATCAATAGTTTATAAACTGTTGTTAATACATGAACAGATTATAAACAAACAGTGAGTTCATCATTCATTATCATTATTTACTTTAGATTAGGTCATAGTATATAAAAAATGTCATGAATTAACTAACCTTTATTGGTCATTAATTACATTAATATTCAGAGTTTCTTAAAACTGGGGACAGGACATTATACAGTATAGTTTATACAGTATTCTATAAAAGGTCCTTATAAAACATAGAAACCCAATGTATGTATTTGTGCTTAATGTATTTGTAAACATTTTAAGGAACATTGAATATTATTACAATTTATGTGCAATATAGGCTGATTTAAAGCATTTAATGTATGACATTTCCAGATTTTCTGTAACCTTATATAAAGTGAGAATAATCTGCGGTTAATAAGTTGTCAAAAAAAACATTATATTTCATATGAGGTAATTAAACACGTTAATAGCAGTGCCAATCAATGACAATGAATAGACTATTTGTATATAGTCTATTAATGTATTAACTACAGTTTATAAACTACTAATAAACTATAACAGTTTTGAAATACTTTGAAAAAATGCTTTGTTAATGTATTTAAACATGGACTCCTGATTATAAGATTTATAACCTATCTAATAAATTCACATATGGCTTTTTGTTTTGTTCTCTTCACAGGCTGTGTGGGTGTCATCTCACTGATCAGTCCTGTGAAAGTTTATCTTCAGCTTTACAGTCATCAAACTCTGTCCTGAGAGAGCTGGATCTGAGTAACAATGACCTGCAGGATCATGGAGTGAAGCTTCTTTCTGATGGACTGAAGAGTCCAAACTCTAAGCTGGAGATATTGAGGTTTAAGTTTTGAATTGCTTGATTGATTTGATTGATTATTATTATTATTATTATTATTATTATTATTATTATTATTTTAATCACACTGTTAAGATTAATTCTGTGTTAAATTACTGTGTTGTTCTTGTTCAGATTGTCCATATGTAATCTCACTGCTCAGTCTTGTGGGAGTTTGTCATCAGTTTTGAAATCCTCAAACTCTGTCCTGAAAAAACTGGA
Organism: Labeo rohita; assembly: GCF_022985175.1. Classification (NCBI taxonomy): domain Eukaryota; kingdom Metazoa; phylum Chordata; class Actinopteri; order Cypriniformes; family Cyprinidae; genus Labeo; species Labeo rohita. The sequence continues at coordinate 4,241,576 of NC_066872.1, forward strand.
TATGAGTAACAATGACCTGCAGGATTCTGGAGTGATGCTTCTTTCTGAAGGACTAAAGAGTCCAAACTGTCAGCTGGAGATATTAAGGTAACTGGTTTTCCATAAAATAATTAACAAAATGCTGCCGCAATAAATGGCCATTGAACAAATGTTTAATCTGCTCTCAATGCAATGCCAGAACAAGAGCTAAAAACATTCTCACAGGGCCAGCTCTTGCCGGTTTGTTTCCCTAGACAAGATTTTACCTGGTTCCCCTTGCTTCACAGCCCAGTTTTATACAATTATTACTAAATTAGCCAATTCCATTAGCCAAATACCATAAATCCCCAAATACTTCACACTACTACTAGTGTAAAAATATTATTAAAACGTGTTATCATGTGACACGAAAAACTACACAATTATGTTACAAAGTCTCACATTTCTGGTACTTCATTGTTATTACCCTATTTTAAACTTTTAGACTTGGCCAACATGAAGTTTATTCACAAATGTTTCATGTAGTTTATATGATCATCATTCATTACATCATATTACCTCCGTCTTTCTCTCGGTTTTCCTCCTTCTCTTCTTTTTTTCTTTCCTGGGCACAAGAAGGCTTCTGTCTTTTTGACATCCTGATAATTTATTATTGAAGTGAACATCTGTCACAATCAGTTGACTGATGTATGTGGAAGTGCGGCTGTGCAGGGGAAGACTGATCATACATTAAGTGCAAAAAAGTAGTTATATTTTTGTTGGACAGTTGCTTTATTGTAATATTTTAAATTAGTATTGAAGTAGTATTGTTAAAAAATAATAACAACAACGACTTTACTCATTTTGGCAACCCTATGGATCGGCGGTGCCCCTAGCATTTGCCTATTCCACCTATGTCATGGGCCGGCCCAGCATTCCCAGATAGCATCTATATGTGTGCCACTTAAGGCAACAATACGACACAGCTGGCCTTCTTATGGCGCAGACAAAATGGATCTAACCCTGAAGTGGTCCACGTGTTCACAGCAATGTGTAATCTGAATGTGACCCTAAAGTGGTGCATGTGGTAAATGGTAAATTTTGCCCAAATAGTGCCAACCAAATGTGGGCCAACTTTGGCAAAAATGTGACATAATCAACAGAGGCTAATCAGGGTATAAACCAAATGTGGTCAACATATGTTTCAGCAAATGTGGCCCAGGTATATTAAATTGTATCTGGCCAGTTTTGGCAAAGATATGGCAGTGTAAGCACTGGCTAATGTGAGCCTAACGTGAGCCTAAAGTGGCCAAATGTTGCCCAAATAAAATGTGGCTCTGCAGTGGCCTGCTTGTGGACCACTGTAAAAATGCCACCATTCCATGCAGCATGTGGGCCACATGAGGGGAAGAGCAGGGTTAGAATAAAAATCAACTGTGGCCCACATTAGAGCCAGTTTTAGTTTATTTGGTTGGCTTATATGCGACAATGCTAAGGCTTATTTGACGCCCAAATCTGGGAAACAGGACCGGACTGCCCAAATGCTGTTATTTCACGTGGTATGTGGGCGAGAACAAGGTGTTGGATCTGGGCCAGAATTAAAATCAGTGTTGGCCAGATTGGTCCAGTTCTGGTAATTTTTTTTTTTACTTATTTTCATGGCTGACGTGTCCTTCCTGTGGCCCAAATCTGGCCAACAGAAGTGGTCCACCCACACGCCATCATTCTACTCAGTAGTGGGCTGGGTCAAGGTGTTGGATCTGGGCTGGATCTGGGCAAGACTTAAAATAAATGTGGCCCAGACTTGGGTCATTTCTGCTTAATTTGGTTTACTCATGGCTGACATTAGCCCTTCCTTTATCTTGTGTGACGAGTCGGCTGCCTCCCCCCTAACTATCAGCTTCACCCCGTCGGTAATCGCCGCCCTTCACCAGGCTCCCGACGGGAGTGGGTGTGTGGGAGGAGGAGGGGCGCTGAAACATCCAGGTCTGGCGGCGTGTGATGACGCACACCTGACGTGAATGAAGCCTCATCACCGCCGCTGTTAAAATGCTGAGCGTGCCTCTCCTTAGGAGACCGGTCTCTTCCACATGCATGCACGCTGGTGTCCTCGTGGGTCCAGGAAGGGTGCGTCGAGGGATGAGCGCCGCCGACGTGATGGACGAGCTGCCGGACCCGTGGTCCGAATGCGAGCTGCATGGAAATGGCTGAAGGCCAGGATGCTGGGCCTTCTCACCCGCCTGAGGAAGTGCCGCCGCTAAGGAATGGATGAAGCCGCTAAAGGAAGCCGCTACCCATCACGTTGCCGCGGACCCCGGCGGGGAGGAAGTGCGGCCGCCGGACTCCGCCCCTTACCTGGACCCTTCCCTTCTGAACACTGCCCCTCCTTCACGGATTCCCTTCACGTTGAGGACACCAGATCCCCCATTTATTTTGGACACTTTTTTCCCCTTTTTGGACACTTTCTGTTTATTGTTTAATAAAAGTCTCTCCGAGGCCTGACGTCACGCCCACTGTGTCTGTCGCTTTGCTCCGCACCCGTGGCCCAAATCTGGCAAACAGGAGCAGACCAAGTCAAGTCAAATCAAGTCACCTTTATTTATATACCGCTTTTAACAATACAGAATTGTGACAAAGCAGCTGTACGGTATTAAGTAGGATGTCATCATCTAGCTTAGTTCGGTTCAAATAGTATATGAAATCATTTGAAGATTAAGTGTCCCCAACTAAGCAAACCAGAGGCAACAGCTGCAAGGAACCAAAACTCCATCTGTGACAGAATGGAGAAAAAAACCTTGGAAGAAACGAGGTTCAGTCGGGGGGCCAGTTCTCCTCTGGCCAAACGCAGAGGACTCATCTGGTTCCCGTGGTCTTGTGCCGATGGCCGTCTAGGTGACGAGGTCTTCACTGAGGATCCATCTCTGGGGCTCATCTAATTGACGTGGTCTCTGCTGACATTCAGGGCTGTAGAGGTTGTCTCTAGGTGCTGATCCACCGGATCTGATCTGGATATGGACTGGATCTGGTGGTTAAGGTGACCTCGGAATAAGAAAGAAACGGACTAATATTAGCGTAGATGCCATTCTTCTTACGATGCAGTGGGTGTTATGGGAAGTGTTCCCGGTTCCAGTTGACCTCATTAATGTAGCCTAACAATCCTTTAACGGATTTGAATTATAGAAATGTGTTATGTGTAAACCGAGTTAAAGAGGTGGGTTTTTAATCTAGATTTAAACTGACAGAGTGTGTCTGCGTCTTCGTTTTCAAATTGGTATGTTTCGCCGGGCCGCAAAGAAATATAGAGCTGCACTGCAAAAAATGCTTTTCTTACTTAGATTTTTTGTCTTGTTTCCTGCCAAAATACCTAAAAATTCTTAAATCAAGAAGGATTTTCTAGACAAGTAAAAATTGTTGTCTGAAAAATTACTGTCAGAGAAAAAAGAAGTCAAAATTAAGTGAGTTTTTGCTTAAAACAAGCAAATAATCTGCCAATGGGGTAAGCAAAATAATTTTCTGCTTGAAATAAGATAAATTTGCTTACCCCATTGGTAGATTATTTTGCTTGTTCTAAGCAAAAACTCACTTAATTTTGACTTCTTTTTTCTGAAAATAATTAATAATTTTTACTTAAAAATCCTTTAAAAATCCTTCTTGATTTGAGATTTTTTTAGATATTTTGGCTGGAAATAAGACAAAAAATCTAAGCAAGAAAAGCATTTTTTGCATTGTGAGTATCATCAGCATAACAGTGAAAGCTAACACCATGTTTCCTGATGATATCTCTCAAGGGTAACATGTGAAGCGTAAAAAGTAATGGCCCTAGTACTGAACCTTGAGGTACTCCATACTGCACTTGTGATTGTTGTGGTTTTCCCCTCTTCTATTTCAAAGGATTACTCTTGAGTCTTGGGTTTTGATGCCAAAAGATAGACTTTATTGCCGAGACAATCAAGCCGAGTTGTCTATAGAGAACTGATCTTTACTTGGTTGGGAGCAGCGTTAAATAGTGATCTCCACGTAAGCATGTTAACCTAAATCATGGGGGGGTGTTCCCTAAGGTAAACACTTCCATGGGAAACAGATGGTTTTTCTTAACGCTTCTTAGTGGCCCCTAAAATAACATGACATATAACCCTGCTAGTGGGGCCCTTTTTTATACATCTGGTTTCTATAATAACACAGAATGTGCTGGCCCAGCTAATATAGGTAGGATTAAAAAAATTAAAATAATCATAAAAAAATAATCACAAGTAAAAACAAGGAATTTAAAAATTATAAAATGTTTTAAAAACTGATTTGAAAACAGTTAAAATGACTAAATCAGTTTGGACGTGGCACAGTGCTCATTCAGTAAATGCACAGCTAAACACGTGTGTTTTGAGTCTAGATTTAAATATGGCTACTGATTGAGCACATCTGATCTCTTCTGGAAGCTGGTTCCAACTGTGGGTGGCATAATAGCTACAAGCAGATTCCCCTTGTTTGGAGTGAACCCTTGGTATTTCTAACTGACTAAATCCTAATGAACTGAGCGGTCTGTTAGTCTTATATTCAATAAGCAAATCAGCAAGCCTTAGGTCTAGGCCATTTAGTGATTTATAGACGAGTAAAAGTGCTTTAAAATCAATCCTAAACTTAACTGGAAGCCTGTGTAATGACCTGAGAACTGGTGTGATATGCTTGTTCTGGATGAGCAGCAGCTGTCTAATGATCTGGGGGCAGCCATGGCCTAATGGTTAGTGAGTCAGACTTGTAATCCAAAAGGTTGTGGGTTTGAGTCTCAGGTCCAGGAGGAAATGTAGTTGAGGGGAATGAATTACCAGTGCTCTCTCCACTCTCAGTAACATGATTGAGTTGAGACCCTTGATCAAGGCACTGAATCCTCATTGTGAAGGCACAAATTCCAAGTGGAGTCATTTGGCTATAAGGCTAGATAAATTTGGGTGTCATCAGCAAAGCTGTGATATTCAATTTGGTTCTTTATCATTATTTGACTCAGTGGGAGCACATACAGGCTGAACAAGAGTGGTGCAAGAATTGAGCCTTGTAGGACTCTGCAGATGACACCCATACATTCAGTAGATCCAAATGGCTCTCAATCATTTGATGGACTTGTTCAGTGTTTAGGTGAGGTTAGAGCCTGGTTGACAAGCAATTTTCTTCACCTTAATACTAATAAGACAGAGTGTGTTGTCTTTGGACCCTCATCTGTAGAGTTGGGGTACTCAGACTCGTACTCGGACTCGAGTCCGGTCTCGAGTACAATTTTTAGGCGACTCGGACTTGTCACAGACTCGGATGCATTTTTACTCGGACTTGACTCGGACTCAAGCCTTTCAGACTCGGAAAATATCCCGAGTCCGTCCGAGTCCAGAGACAGTTGAGGGGAATGTCACTGACTCGATGCATTATCACGAAAGTCTTGTCCAGTAGCTACTTGAAAGCCGACGGGTTTATGTGCGCACTAGAGATGCGCGGATGAGCTCAAATGTCACCCGAATCCGCAGCTTCAAATAAATGATCCGCCCGCCACCCACCCGCACCTCTATTTTTCTCTGATTTGGATAACCGCACCCGACCCGCACCCGATCGTCATTTACGCTTATTCTAATTCTTAGTTTTGCATGATGATATGATGAATGGAGCAGATTCAGCTGATCTGCTCATCGCTGCACACTTATATAAGCTTAATCGTTCGTGCTTTTAAGCCAAAGCCATGCTAAAAAGAATAACGTTAACTGACATCTGGACGTGACTCTCCGCAACCTCTGATGAAATCAGATAATTTTACTACTCGGCAAATCTGGTGCTGACGCGGACGGAGCGGGAGCGGGCCCGGGCGCATGTCAGGCGCAATCATCAAACATATTTCAAAGGAAGCCGGCGCCACATTCCCTACCGTCTTTACTATGTGTTTTGAGTGAATATTTGCATTTATTCACATACGATTGAATTAAAAAAATGGTGGCCTGTCATGATTTTGGCTAATGCAGGACACTGAATGATGCGCATCAGAGGGAATTTAGAAGTGGGTATACGCGAAGCCGACGGATTAAAAAATGGGTATCCGCAGGTACTGCACTACACCACTAAATAATACCCTACTCAATAGCATTAACACAGCCGTAACTCCCTTTAAACTTGATCTGGAATGTCTTTTTTTCTGTCACAACTTCTCGAACAGGTGAACACACAGACACACACACAAAAATGAAATCGTTTGCCTGAAAAAAGTATTTAGAACATGTTCATATTTTAGAAAATGTAGTTAATATTTGCCTCATTATTGATTCATCTCATCCACCTGCGACCCACCGCAAATAATAAGAATGCATTTTTTTTATTACCCGACCCGCGGATATAACCGCCATCCGCGCATCACTAGTGCGCGCGCACAGAACGCGCCTCTCAGTCAGTGTGCGAATGCCGAGTTCTCTTTCGCTTCTAATAGGTCCTGTTATTGCTACACACATGCTCGTATTGGAGACTATTCATGTAAATGAAGTCAGTTTTGTCTTAAGTAAACCTGAACAGCTGGGAGATATACTGATGCGCCAAAATATTTGAAATGTGCGTCAGATCTTAAAGCAACAGCGTAAACCTGTAGCAGCTGATTACGTCAAACAATAATCAAACAACAAAAGAAAAAGAGAAAATCACTCACTGTTCTTAACTGAATCACTTATTAACTGTAATAAGAATTATCTTTAATGTATACAGTGAAGATTTTGAAATGTTTTATTTTAACATTTATTACTTCATGAAATGTCTGTAGTCTATTTTTGTAATAGCCTTTATATAGACCTACATAGAAAAAAACCCCACAATTCTATTTTAAAAAAAGATTATATTTTAAAAAATATTATTTCATTTGTATTTTTGATTAATATATGTATTAATACTTTTGCTTGTAAGTAATACTTGGAGTGTTTACTTGCCTTGAGTTGATTAGTTTTTTCTGTATTGAAATTATTATTATTTAAACATGGTGGCAGTTTTTAGCTTGAAAGAAGAATAATTTTTCTAACATCTTTGCTGCAACAATTTTTATGGGTCCAAAACCATCTTGGGTGTGCATGATTTTCTAATAATTAAATGGCCCATCATCAATTATTCCTTATATAATGTAATTTATTGTAATTAATGTAACTATAAATGCATTCAAAAATAAAACAGGTGTGAGTTTGCTGTGACTTATGGAAAGTATATAGGGCTTTATACACAGTGTGTGCCATTGTAAAGACTAGGTTTATCCCTCACAGCCTCATTTTCATTCAAGAAAAAAAAAGTCATATACAACCCAAAACGCACACAGCCACAATCCAAAATAAAAGAGGTGCAGCAAGAGGCTACATGTTTTCTGCTCTTAAGGTCCCATTCACCAAGATACCTACTCCTTTACCCCCACCCTTGAATTTATACATTTACTACATCGATGAATAAAGTCATGTACCGCCCTATAATTTTAAACCTGTTTCACTCTAAAATATGTCACATTACATAGATCAGCCATAACTTCTGTTACATGACTAAGTTTGCTAAGCAGAGCATGGACACTAATTATGAAATGTTGTGAAATCAAAAATCAAAATGGCAAGATCCACTAGAGGTTTGCTTATGGGGTTAGAATCGTTGCATAATTCCAAATAAATACATTATGATCCACAAATAAATGTAAAGCGATTGACAAAAACAAAGCATATTCACAAAATAAATAGAATGAGATCCACAAATAAATCTTAGAGTTCCACAAACATGAATTATATTCACAAGTAAAAAAATTAGAATTGCAAATAAAAAACATACTCACAAATATTTTTTTTATTTTACAAACACAACTTTGCCCGGCATTTATATGTGAATCGCGTACTGTGCATTTGTAGATCGCTGCGCGTATTTGTGGATTGCTTTCTGTGCATTTGTGGATCGCAGCACATATTTGTGGATTGCTCTCTGTGCATTTGTAAATCGCTGCGCGTATTTGTGGATTTTGAAACATTTCAAGCGTCAAGACGCACACTGATCCACAAAATGCATGGACTCCACCCACCTTCTACTTAAGCCAATCAGATACCGGCCACGTGGGGCTGACCAATCGTTGCATGTTCTCGCTCCAACCAATCACGTTTTGCCTTACAATCAGTGCAGGACCAGCCGTAATTCAGGACAATTAACCTCTTCAGAATGGACGACTAGGACAGTGGTGCCCATCACAGCATTATTGTAATAATATCTAAAATAAAACAAGTAATGTTATGTGTAATGTAATCAGTGTTTCATGTATCACTGAGTCGATGCGTGTTTTCACCGTGAGTGTGTTTAGCAAACTGATATTCTACGGTGACCGGGAGGGGAGGTCTTCGGTTCTCTTAGTTTTGGCGTGGCCACGACATATAAACTCGTGAGAACGTGATAATATAACACAGCCACGAGATATTAATTTGTGGGAACGTGATATTACATCGTGGCCACGAGAACGTTTTGTCGAGGTAACTACATACTTATGCCACGACTTCTTATGTTGAGGGAACGACATATTTTTCTTGTGGACACGAGTTTATTGCATAAACAAACCTGCGTGACCATAGCAACCCGGGATTATCAGAGATGGATTCATTATTATTTTATTTTGAATTAATAAATTATTATATTAATTATTGATTATTTCATAATTTATTTTATTGTTTTATAATATAAATTATTATATTGCACGCAATGTAAACAGCATTCATATTAAGTTTATAATGAATAAACGTTACCTAAAGTAGTCTAAATAACATAGGCATACAAGAAAACATTTTTACCCATCCCTCAATCGTCTTCAAAATATTTGTATATTATTATTAGGCCATTATTATCACCATCATCTTCATCAACATCATTATTATTAGCCTATTATTATATTTTTATATTTTCCCTTCATTTCGATCTTACATAACGTTCTTATTATTAATAATAATAATAAGAAGAAGAAGAAGAAGAAGAATATACAAATATTAAATTAAATGTTTCATGTTAGTAAAAATGTTTTAAACAACTCTGATAATCCCAGGTTGCTATGGTCACGAAGGTTTGTTTATGCATGAGAAAAATATGCCGTTCCCTCATCATAATAAGACGTGGCCACGAGAAATGTATGTCGTTCCCTCAACATAGCATCTCGAGACCACGACATCGTTACCTCGACAAAACGATCTCGTGGCCACGACATAATATGACGTTCCCACAAATTAATATCTCGTGGCTGTGTTATATTATCACGTTCTCACGAGTTTATATATCGTGGCCACGCCAAAACTAAGTGAACCGAAGACCTCCCCTCCCGGTCACCGTAGAATACCAGTTTGCTAAACACACTCACGGTGAAAACACGAATCGACTCAGTGATACATGAAACACTGATTACATTACACATAACATTACTTGTTTTATTTTAGATATTATTACAATAATGCTGTGATGGGCACCACTGTCCTAGTCGTCCATTTTGAAGAGGTTAATTGTCCTGAATTACGGCTGGTCCTGCACTGATTGTAAGGCAAAACGTGATTGGTTGGAGCGAGAACATGCAACGATTGGTCAGCCCCACGTGGCCGGTATCTGATTGGCTTAAGTAGAAGGTGGGTGGAGTCCATGCATTTGTGGATCAGTGTGCGTCTTGACGCTTGAAATGTTTCAAAATCCACAAATACGCGCAGCGATTTACAAATGCACAGAGAGCAATCCACAAATATGTGCTGCGATCCACAAATGCACAGAAAACAATCCACAAATACGCGCAGCGATCTACAAATGCACAGTACGCGATTCACATATAAATGCCGGGCAAAGTTGTGTTTGTAAAATAAAAAAAATATTTGTGAGTATGTTTTTTATTTGCAATTCTAATTTTTTTACTTGTGAATATAATTCATGTTTGTGGAACTCTAAGATTTATTTGTGGATCTCATTCTATTTATTTTGTGAATATGCTTTGTTTTTGTCAATCGCTTTACATTTATTTGTGGATCATAATGTATTTATTTGGAATTATGCAACGATTTGCTTACATTTCAACTTACATTGCATTTTTCTAGTTGTAAAGGTTAAAAACAGGGGCGCCCAAACTCGGTCCTGGTCCTTGGTTTAGCTCCAACTTGCCTCAAAACACCTGCCAGGGGGGTTTCTAGTATGCCTACTATAAGCTTGATTAACTGATTCAGGTGTGTTTAATTGGAGCTGGACCTAAAATCTGTAGGACACCTCCCTCCAGGACCGAGTTTGGGCACCCCTGGATTAAAACAATGATAAGATACTGACAAACAGTAGTGTTTCCTTGGACTCGGACGGACTCGACTCGGACTCGGCCCTTTGGGACTCGGACTTGAGTCCGACTCGGCCCATTTTGGACTCGGACTCGTCTCGGACTCGATTGGTAAAAGACTCGGACTCGTCTTGGACTCGATTGGTAAAAGACTCGGACTTGACTCGGACTCGACTTAGGTGGACTCGAACCCAACACTACTCATCTGCTTTCAAGGAAATTCTAAGTATGTTGGCCTCTATGAAGATAAGTGTTTCAGATCATGTCAATGTAACCCGGATAACCCAGGCTACTAGTAAAAAGATTAAGAATGATTCGAAATGTAAGAAAAGTTGAAGAAAGCTAAGAAGAAAAGAAAAAGGAGAAAGTTCCAGAAGGACGAAAGATTCATCAAATCACTCCTCTCACTTCAGTGACAGACGTCCCTTAGAGCCAATAGTAGCAGCGCATTCATAAGCAGATCCCAGTGTTAAAGTCATGTGGTTTAATCTTTCTTGTGAGAATATATAATTCTATTTTGCTCTGGTGAGTGAATTTTCATGTATTAATCTATCACTTTGACTCGTTACGAGGCAATTTTGAGTAGGCCGTGCACATACCGCGTGCGTTGAACTAGTTAGCACGTGAGCTAAAGCTACCACATGTAAAAGTGATAAATGGGTCATGAGACGACATGAGTGATTTATGAGTGTCGACATGTTTATTAGGAGTCAAAAAGTTGCATTAATGTGTCATTTGAGACGTGTGTATGAATTTGTGATTTCTTTCGTACAAAAAAGACTGGGATACTTAACCCTCTGGGGTCTGAGGGTGTTTTGGGGCCCTGGAGAAGTTTTGACATGCCCTGACATTTGTGCTTATTTCAGTATCTAAAAAAACATATTAATCGCTAAAGTTTGTTTACATTGTAATCAGCCCAAACTGGGCTACAGTAATATGCAGGCAACATTAATGTACATTTGTGTTTTTGAGAAAACAATGTTTATGCGTGGTTAGTGAAAAACTAAATGTTTTAAGTCACTGAAATAAGGCCATGAAACACATTCAGAACATTAGTTCACAAGACTTTTGAGAACTGGATGTGGTAGTGTAGAGTTTTTTTCTACAAGATAATGTGAAAATCATCTCATTCACGCGTTTACAGAAAACAATATATTGATTTAAATTTTCTAAGACATGTTTTGTGATTGAAAGGGAATATGCGAGGGAGTGACAACGACCATGAATATTTAGTGATTCACACCTGAGAGACAAAAGGCCCTATATTACTTTTATATCCTATTGTTATACAATAAATAAATATGATTTTATAGTCATAAACACAAGCATGCTTTGTATGTATTATACATTACAAAACCATTTTATGTCTGGGAAACGAATGTATTATTGTGAAGCCTGTCATAAACATCTATTTGTGAACAGAGTATATGACAGTAGTTTTGTCTGAACGATCTTAGACTCTATCATTCAGTGTTACAGTGTAAACACTATTACTTTTATATTGCGTCATTTTTATTTTATAGAACATTAAAAACATCCTGGCATCATCAAACATTTCAATGCAATGAAAAAACATACTTCATGTAACGGCTCCTGAAGGTTTTCTTCTGATCAAAGAATCACACTTCAACTGATGTCTTAATGTTTATTATCTTCTTGCAAAGAAGCATCGGCATCATCGCCATCTTGATACTTCGACACCACTTGAACATCGTGACACCCTTTGGATATCATTAACATCTTTACATCTTTACATCATGACACCGTGAAAAACTGAAACAAATAAATAACATTCAGATACATGAGTGTGTTCCTGCTTCTGAACCAACATCAATACACACAGTGCATTATTATAAATTAACAGATGAAATCTAAAGAATAAACAACATACCGTGTGCGCCTTCTAATCAGAAATCCAGGAGACATTAATGTATGTATTCCCTCTAACAAATAATCATGCAATAAGGCAGCTCTCAGCGTGTTTTCACTTCTTGTGAATCCGATACCAACGTGTCCAGCTAGATCATGTGACAAATTCAACTAACTTTGCACATTTCACCTGTAGGTGTCACTATTAACCCAGCAAACACAACAACGTTGTAAAAACGTTTTTTTCACATTGTAAAAAGGTTGTAATAACGTTTTTTTCCGACGTATTTAATACGACAAATGTCAGGTTTTTTAAACGTTATAAATACGTTTTTTCACAACATTGCAAAAACGTTTTTATAACGTTTTTAAAACGTTGGAAGGAGACGTTGTAAAAACTTTTTTGCAACGTTGTGAAAAAATGTATTTATAACGTACCTACCACGTCCAAACTGGTACTTCACATGCTGCCATCAAAATGTTTTATTTACAGTGTTAAATCTGACTATTGATCCTATTAAAAGCACTTATTTACATTAAAAGCACTTACTTACCTTGTAGCATTGCTGACCTCGTTGGTTTTCTAAGCCTATAGGTTAACATATGTAGGCCTAATAATTTATACTACGCAAAAATTATCACTCATCGTATTTATTCACAAAATATAAAAAGTAATGTGATATGGGTAGTTCACAAAAATAAACAAATAAGCCAATAAACAAGACAAATGCATGAATATATACCAATAAAGCATAACGGTTTCAAATAAAGTACAACATATGAAAATTATGCAATGACTGGCAAATTTGAATATGACTACAAAGTCTATTGCAGTTATAATAATAATCACACTGCAATCTTATTACTCGTTTGCACTAAAACTAATGATTATATCGTTAGAGATTTATTAGCACAAATTACAGGTATGTGGCATCCAATTTAGAACTTGTTCAAATAATATATAATACATACAGTTTATAATGGCTATTGTTGTTCAATTAATAATATTTTATAATACTGGAATACCTGAGATTTTGAAAAATGTATGTAGGTAGCGATTATTCAGTGCTTTAATTGTAAGTTACATTGTTATGCCACCTGGTGGCAGCAAGATACCGTCTTAATGACTTAGATAGAAAACCATTCTTTTAGTGCTGATTCATTCAGTTGCTGAATTCTGTGACCCACCAAATTATATGACTCTACTGCCGAGGGTAGTTTAGAAACATTTGAAATAATTTGTGGTAACCACAAATTTTGCTACAAAAACATAGTTTTAACTATGGTTATACAAATGGTAATCAGTATGGCAAAAAATGGTAGGACTAGAGGGTCAGGTTTAGTAGTAGGTGCCTAGGTTCACAAAATTAGGTGGGTCACAGAATTCAGTACAACCGCAAAAAGAAACAAGATTGTAAAGAAGTGAATTATCTAAACCAGGGGTTTTCAACTCTGACTCATGAGATCCAGTGTGAATTGGCTTATAGGTGCTTTGGGAAAAAACAACAACAGTAACAATATTTTTTTTAATGCTTAAGAGCAATTAACCTTCATATCTGAAATACGGCACATTCCCTATTCTTGCAATATTTGTGTTCATGTTCCTGAGTAATGTCTGCATGCACTAAATTCTGAGGAGAACAAATAATATGCTAGTAGACAGAAATCCATATGAGACGTCTGGTGTGGAAGGTGGATCTGAAACTGACTTCTGTCCAGGTTGACACAGCATCTCTTGTTTGTCTGTCTTCACAAACTGCCCTGAAATACAATTTTAACATCAACAATGATTGTTATAAATATAAAATGAGTCTCTTACATTCACAGTGCTCAGTACTTTTTTTTTTTTTTTTTTTTTTGTTATTATTATCTGTGTCTTGTTTTCTCATTACGTTGGGCCCCTCTGTAGGTTGCTGTATACCAAGTGTCCTCAGTGAGTTAAACGAGATGGCCTTCTAGGACATACACGATAAAAAAGTATATTTAATTGATATATACTTGATATATAAAAAACGTAATAAATGGTAATAAATGGTAATGTCTGTTTGAGGTTTTACTTTCTAGTCAGATGGTTCATAGCACATTGGAGATGCTCTTCAACAGGAGGTCTGCTCCAACTCTACTGCAGTACTGCCATCAGCATGAAGAATCTAATGTTAGAAACATAAACAATTTGTCACAGAGCCAACAATATGCAATATACAAGGTCAGCATGATTAGAAATAAACAAACTGGAATATGTGAAATAGGTGAAATGCAGAAAAGAGAACAATATAAAGAATATTTCAATCTAGTAATCCTCATACAGTATCACATTACAGTTTGTTTGGAAATCAAATCCTTCTTACATAATACATAACTTACTGACGTAAGAATCACAGTACAATTTTTATTAATATCTTTTTAGCGTGATCAAAACGTGTTTAAAATTATTTGACCTAATTTTCACCCTTCATGTAAGTGACGTCACCGATTAACAGTACAGCCCATACATTGAGGTTAAATAGTTTACTTCCGTTCATCCACTGACAAATTGCCAGCAATATTTACAAAACTATTAAAAAAAAAACTGTCATCTACACATAATATGTGACTAAAAGCGAAAACTTTATGAAATAAGAGCTAAACTCTACAGTTAGCCTACATCTTATAGTTAGCCTAACGGTTGAGATGTTAACGGACTTTCTCGAAGACACTAAACCATTTCTATAAAGTAAATATTTGACAGAAACGTGTCAATGTAAGAAAGTGTTAGGAACCGTTGTATGTATTATTTTTGTCTTATTAGGGACAAAACTTACCGTAAAACAGTGTGACAGACGGAGACTCGCCGCTTGTCAGTTAAGCTGCTTCCCCGTTTCCATGGTAACTCTCTCTCCGCTCCAGTTTAAATACAACTCGAATGTTCAAAGCGCGTGCCGTTTAAAATGTAGCGTTTACATAAATACATACATGAACTACAACGTACAGATGTCAGAATCACAGATAAAATGTCCTGAAACGTGATAACGTATTGTGTAAGTGGATAGTGTAGGCCTAATGTAGGTAATCAAACTCTAAATGGAATGAGAATATAAAAGCATATTAGCAGAGAATGTAAAACAATTTTTGAAGTCAGTCTATAACAGGTTATAATATAATATAATATATGTTACAATATGTTATATATGGAATGGCTGTTAACCCCATTCAGAAACCACTGCAATCCGGCACCGAACGAAACAGTAGAAAGGTACAAATTTTTCTCCAGAAATCAGAACTCAGGCGAAATGATTGACAAGTATATTACTGATCTGAAAGTGCTGGCAGACATGTGCAATTTTGGATCGGCTAAAGATTCTCTGATTAGAGACCGAATTGTATCTGGCATACTGAACTCAGAAGTGAGAGAACGTCTATTAAGAGAGTCAGACCTGACGCTTGAGAAATGCGTAAGGATTTGTAGAGCATCAGAACTGTCAAAAGAGAATGTGATGACCATTGAGGGACAGAAAGCTGAAGAAGTGCACACAGTACAGAGAATCAAACAAGGTCAGGGTGCCAAACAAACTGCTACATCTAAGTGTAAATTATGTGGAAAACAGCATGAATGGAAAAAACTGAGTTGCCCAGCTTATGGAAAGCAATGCAGAAAATGTGGCAAGCTGAACCAGTTTGCTGCCACATGCAAAACAAAAGAGAATAAGAGAAAAGGAATACACAGTGTAGCAGAAATAGAAGAGGAACCGGTTCAGGAAATCCTAAGCCTTAGTTCGCAAATGAGGGAGGACAAACAGGAAAAACAACTGTTTGCAACCATGTTGATAGGAGAAAGACCAGTAAAATTTCAGCTAGACTGCGGAGCCAGTTGTAACGTAATCCCCATTCAGCAGTTAAACCCTGACACAGTGATGGAAAAGACTGAACAGATTCTGGTCATGTATAATAAGAGCACCCTGAAACCAGTAGGAAAATGCAGAATAAAAATAAGAAACCTGAGAAACAGAAAACTGTACCGGCTGGAGTTTATTATAGTGGAGGAAACCTCTTCAGTGCCCCTGCTGGGAAACAAGGCAGTGCAAGCAATGGATCTGGTAAGAATACAGCATGAAAATATTATGGCAATTGATGATATTGTTACCACAGAAAGATGCAGAGAAAAGAAACCATGGGACAAGAGCGACATGCATAGGGAGTATGCTGATGTATTTGAAGGAGATGGATGCCTGGAAGGAGAATATAACCTAGAGGTGGATCCTGCAGTGAAATCAGTGAGGCTTCCCAAGTGAAGAGTACCTGTGGCACTAATGAAACATCTAAAAGATGAGCTGGGAAGCCCTGTAGAGAGAGGCATTATAGCTCAGGTGGAAAAGAGCACGGATTGGATTAGCAGCATGCTGGTGGTGAAGAAACCATCTGGAAAACTCAGAATTTGTATTGACCCAAGACCACTAAACAAAGCTCTGAGACGTCAACATTTTCCCTTGCCCACCATAGATGATGTTCTCCCCGATCTGACCAAAGCGAGAGTCTTTACAATACCTCAGGCATTGGAGGGGCTTCCAGGAATTCAGATAATAGCAGATGACATCCTTGTCTGTGGGGAAGGCGACAATGATGAGGCAGCTGAGAAAGATCATGACACAAAACTAAGACAACTCCTGGACCATTGTAGAGACCGAAACATCAAACTAAATTTCAACAAACTCAAGCTAAGACAGAAAGAGGTGCCATACATTGGACACAGACTGACTTCCGAAGGACTAAAGATTGACCCAGAGAAGGTGAGAGCCATATTGGAGATGCCCAGGCCATCAGATGTGAAGGGACTCCAGAGATTATTAGGTATGGTGAACTGTTTGTCCAAATTTTGCGCACACTTATCAGACAGCTGTGACACATTGAGACAACTGACACACGAAGACGTGATTTGGGAGTGGACTGATGTACAGGAAGACGCATTCAACAAATTGAAACAAATGATTGCCTCAGCACCTGTTTTGAAGTACTACAATCCAGAAGATGACCTGGTTCTCCAATGTGACTCCTCTGAGACAGGACTGGGCGCAGCACTTTTGCAGGCAGGACAACCAGTCGCTTATAGCAGCAGAGCCCTTACAGCCACAGAAAAGGGATATGCACAAATAGAAAAAGAATGCCTGGCAATTCTTTTTGGAATGGAGAAATTTCACCAGTACACCTATGGCAGGAAAGTATAAGTACATTCAGACCACAAACCCCTAGAAACCATCGTAAGAAAGCCATTGCTTAATGCACCCAAGAGATTACAGAGAATGCTTTTGAGACTACAACGATATGACATTAATGTTGTCTATGTGCCAGGTCGACTGATGCACCTAGCAGATACTCTCAGCAGAGCGTACCTACCAGAGTGTGCTGCAGAAGGATCAGTAGAGACAGAAATTGAGACAATCAACATGTTGCAGTACCTGCCCATATCAGAAGGGATTCTACAAAAGATACAGAGAGAAACTGCTAAGGATGAGACATTTCAGATGTTGCAGCAAGTGATAGCTCAGGGATGGCCAGAGGAGAAAACTCAGCTGAAAGAAGAGGTAAGACAATTCTTTTCTATAAGAGAAGAGCTCAGTGAGCAAGATGGAGTGATTTTTAGAGGAGAGAGAGCTCTAATACCAGCAAAGCTGAGAACAGAGATCATGGAGATAATTCATGCGTCACATCTAGCCATGGAAAGCTGCTTACGAAAAGCAAGAGACTGTGTATACTGGCCTGGGATGAGTGCTGCTATTAGAGAATACATAGGGAAGTGTGCAAACAAGCCTACTACTACAACAGAGGAGCAAAAGATCTTAGACCTCTGCAGGAGGGAGAACAAGTACGAGTTCAGCTGGACACGAAACGTAGAGCACACTGGACACCGGCAAAGGTGGAAAGAATGACCAATAACCGATCATACACTGTCAAGCTGGAAAATGGAACTGTTGTACGGAGAAATCGGAAACATCTCAGGACTGTGCCTGGAGGACCACAGAGAGCAGACACATGGAACTCAACTGTCAAGCTTCATCAGACTAATCATCCAGATGAGGGACATTCAAAGGCAGTACCAGAGTCGCGCATGACACGCACACACCATTCAGACACCAGCAACAAGGTTGTGATAACTAGAAGTGGCAGAATAGTTAAGAGACCAACACACTTGAGAGATTTTGTTTAAATATGTTTAATTGTTCTTAAGACACTGACGTGCAGTTTTGAGTATACAGTGTTATGTTGTTGTGCACAATTTGTAATGTTATGTTGTTTCTTGCATACAGTGCACATAATACAGTGTATAAATTGTTAAAAAAAAAATAAAATAAAAAAGGAAAGATGTTACAATACGTTATATATGGTCAGCAGGATGTGAAGATGTGACAGACCATGTATGGTTAAATTGTAATTTGAGTGTGTGACTTCATTGAGATGCGTGAGCACGTTAAGTAAAGAAAAGCACAGAAAACCTGCGTTTCTGAGACTCCTTGTTTTTTGAGGGATAGTTGATTACCAGAGTGAACCAAGCTTAAAACAATATAATATAATATAATATAATATAATATAATAATAGCTTTAGAAATTTTATTTATTTACTTATTTAGCTACCTAACAAAAAACATACCAGAAATTGTAAACACAGTGTAGAATAAGTAGGCTATCTATAGCAAAACACATTAAAAACAAACATCACGTACAAAGGGAGTTTTGGAACGGTTGCATACTGTCATGACGTTTGTAAAAAATAAATATTTTTTAACCAACCAATCATTTCTGTTCATGTGTTAATACCTCTCTCCCACCTTTCATTTGTTTATACCACAGACTGGTTTACACACTGAGCTGTTAACTCGTGATATATGAATATACGGTATTATTAAATGAGCAAAGACAACTTAAAGTAAGGATTCACATATTACTTTTAAGTCCTTTTGATATTGCTCAGACTGTCTGTTACTCAGTCACTGAATTGCGTTAATGTTAAAATATCACTGTTATTTTACTGATATTTTTACATAAACAGAACAGTTTTACAAGGTTATATTTGGGTACTTTCATGACGTTTTAAAACGTCTTATTCCAACGTGCATATTGAAAAGTAAGGATTCACATACTACTTTTAAATACTTTTAAGAACGTAGTTTTTGCAAGGTTGTATTTGGGTACTTCTATGACATTTTTAAAACGTTTTATTCCAACGTGAATATTACGTTATTTTAACACCTGAATAAAACATCCCCCCGAAAGTTGTAGTTTGGTCTGGTTTCATTTCTGTAATGGACGAACGTGATATTTACGTTTTTTTGACTACTTAAAGAAAACGTTCCAAGTTGGTATTTTTACAACGTTTATAAAACGTTTTATTTTGGTAACATTTTTTTTTTTACTTAAAAAAAAAACGTTTTTAAAACGTTGTACTACAACATTACCTAATTGCAACCAAAATGCAATGTTGTGAAAAGTTGTAAAAACGTTTTGTGTTTGCTGGGAACCCAGTTTCGTAATACTCAAATACAATTTCCAAATAAACACTGACAATAAATTGTACACCATTTGTGTACTAAATACCTTTTTTACATAATTAATGACTGAAATAATTAAAAGAAAATACAACGTTTTCTGTGACAGCTACACTTCATAACGTTTCACTTGATTACACCTAGTCAGGAATTACCCACCCAGCAAAAACTTGTCGAAAAGACGTCGAAAGGACGACAATGCCAGACGTCTAAACAACGTGAAAATTTGGTCGAAAAGTGAAAGACGAAAAGACGTCTATAAAAAGACGTCCAAATTCCGTCTAAATATGGTTGTAAAGTGAAAGTTAAAAAGACGTCTTTTTCAGGCCGAATTTCAACCGTAAATTCATGATTATATTCATTTCATATTCAAAATAAACAATTCACAAAAGAGTACTAAAACATTTATTGACACATTAAATACATCTTTCAAGTAAAAAACACTTTCCTGATCACAAATTAAGCCTGCATTTGATTAAACATACCGTAAAAACAGTAAAATTCTAAAATATAACTGTTTTCTATATGAATACATTGTGAAAGGTCATTTATTCATGTGAACTACATTGTCATCATAATTACTCCATTCAGTATTTATTTGAAACTGATTTTTCAAAACATCTTTGAAAATACTGAAAATGTTTATAACACAGGACAATGACCAATTCTAACCACATTAGAACACATCTCACCCAAAAAATGCCAATTTTGCCATTAATTACTTACTCTCATGTCACTCAACCCATAAAAAACTTTTGTGCAGAATACAAATAAAGATATTTTTTTAACAGATGCCTTGTGTATGCAAAAAACAGCAACAACAAAATTACATCTTTATTCATACATTAGGTATCTCCAACACATTTTCACAAAAGCACCATAAGATTTTTGTTTGTGTGTGTGAATAAAAATGCAATGTTTTTTGTGCATATAAACCATTCACATCACTTCATAAAATTAAGTTTAAACAACTGGAGTCACATGGCTTACTTTAATGCAGTCTTTACTACCTTTCCAAAAGTTTTACAGGTTTGGAAAGACATGAAGGATGAGTGCTGAAAATGTTTGGTTTAACACATTAGTTAAACAGTTCCCTCAGGGGCATCAGTAAATCTCTGCCTGATCTCTGGTCTTCTGGTTCTTCTGCTCCTTCCACCATCCCAATCCTGGAATTGTGAGCCACGACAAAAGTTTCCACTTTAAATGCTTCAGCCTGGCTGCTTTTTCTCCAGCATCTAAAATGAGAGAGAAAACAAGAACCAAAATGTAAATGTTAAAAACAAACAAATAAACAAAAGTGTGGGAACTGACTTTCTAGAATTTTCAACACAGTTTTATGTCACTTCCTATATATGCATTGCAAATGTGGTACAGTTAAAATTACTATGCAAGTACTAAAAGAATTCAGCTGCTGAAATGTTAAATGGATAGTACATAAGAACTGTACTGAAACAGTGTTCCCTACAATGGTTATAAAAGCCGAAACATACATAAATACTGAGAGTGTGTTTGACATTAAAAAAAAACAACAACAAAAAAAACTTACACAGCAAAAGATGCAGTCACCTGTAGCTGAATGGACTTTGGTTTTATTTAGCTGTGATTGACACAAAAAGGAATAGAAAATAATAACATCACTGAATATGAGTCAAAAATTACATATTTCTGTTCAAATGAAAGTGTAATCATTCTCCATGAGTGATTAATTAGTGTATCAGGGGTTCTTCTCAACTCTGGCCCTCAAAGTCCACTGCCATACAGAGGGTGCGTCTCAATCACCTTAATAGTTTGCTAGGTTGTGAACTGATAAATTGTGATTACAAATTCAGACATTGATAAAGACAGTGGCTCACTACACACTATTTCCATCCTCACTGTACAGCATCACTACTGATATTTACACACAGCATTAAAATGCATTATGTTTGTATGTTAAAGTCCTTTTAAAATATCTAACAAGCAAACAAACATTAAAATATATAGATACATATAATTTTGCAAAAGAAAATTACATATGCATGGTGATATAGGCTAAATATATTATGAAAGATACATTTAAAGTAATTTACTAAGCTTTCTCAGATCACCTGTGTTTTTTATATCTCTGTCAGCAGCTCCCTTCAGAAATTTTAAAATCAGTAGAAGTTTTTTTCTGAAACTGCTTAAGTCACAGGACAAGTGGAATCAATATTTGTTTACCATGAAAGGTCAAAACATGCTTAAAGTACTTATGTATCTGATTAACCGTATATTGCATACTTCTAGGTTAAATAAATTAGCTTACTTCCTTTCACCCAATGACAAATTGCCTGCAAAACCTTTATAAAAAAAAAAAAGCAAAACAGCAAGTAATGTTAATATAGTTCTTAATACTCTTATAGTTAGCATTACAGTTCAGATGCTAACAGACTTTTTCTGAAGACAATAAACCATTTCTATAAAGTAAATATTCAACAGAAGTGTATCATTTACATGAAAGAAAGTGTCAGGAACACATGCATGTACTATTCGTGTATTATTAGAGACTAAACTTACCTGAAATTTGTGAAAACAACCGTGGAAGATGTGTTTTGCTGCTCGACAGTTGAGTTTCCGCCCCATTTCCATGGTAACTCCTTCTGCTCCAGACTTGAATGTTCAGTGTGTGTGCCCATTAAAGCAAGCAGATGTCATGCAGAATGTATAAATGCCATCATAAAGTAATATTACATAATGTAAATGAAGTAAAACACTTACTTAAATACATATTTTAAATGAGATAAAACACTTACTTCTAGTGTTTTCCTTTCTAGTGTTTAGGTGCACACAGCATATTCATATCATCATGAAGTAATAATACACATAATGTAAATGAAGTAAAACACTTATTTTTGGCATTTTCCTTTATAAAACCAACTTTCCCGTCTGCTCCATGTTGTAATTTAAAGAAAATATCTCTCTGAGTAAAAGTTTAGGAGAGAACAGCACATAAACATCACTATAAATCAATATGACGTTATAAAATACATATTTTAAATTACATAAAACACTTACTTCTAGTGTTTCCCTGTTAAAAGTGACCTCCACCTCAGCACTGCATAGCAATTCAGATCTATGAGAAATGTTTAGGTGCACACAGCATATTAATATCATCATACAGTAATATTACACATAATGTAAATTAAGTAAAACACTTTTCCTTAATAAAACCAACTTTCCCATCTGCTCCGCATCGTGATTGAAAGAAAATATCTCTGAGAAAAAGTTCAGGAGAGCACAACACAGAAATATGGTGGTCATAATTATTATACATAATGTAAATGAGGTAAAACACTTATTTTCTGTGTTTTCCTTGATAAAAACGAACTGCCCTGTCTGCTCCGCATCGCGAGTGAAAGGAAATACCGTTACCTCTCTGAGAAAAAGTTTAGGGGTAACGTTAATTACACAGCGCTCTCGTCTGTTCCGCATGGCGAGTGGAAAAAAATGTATTTGAGAAAAGTTTAGTTTAGTTAAGATTAAACACCTTATTTCGTTGTTTCCCATCCTCATATGCTCCGCATCGCGAGGAAAGAAAATGGCGTCTGTAAAAAGTATTTCAAATGAGTGAGGCGCGCACACGAGGAAATATCCCGGATGTGAATTACTACTAAATTCGACGGACCAAACAATGACCAATTTTCAACGTTGATTTTAGGGCAACTTTGGACCAAAATTAGATGGACCAAACAAAGACCACTTTTCGACGTCGATTTTTGGGCTAAATTAGGACTAAATCCGACGGACCAAACAACCACCAATTTTCAACGTCGATTTTTGGGCTAAAAGAAGTCCATGACGGGCCGACGTGATTTAGCCCCAAAAAACGACGTCCAAATGACGTCTGGTGCTGGGTGGGTATAGTTTGGAAAAAAATCTAACTACTATAATGTCTACAAGTTATATCACAGTAACACAACAACTAACGTAAGTAGGCTAATAAAAGAAAGACTTACTCTTTCGGTGGATCTCGCCGTGCGTCGCATCGTGCTCTTCTTCTGAGGGAAATCTTTCTCCTCACAGCGCGTCTTCTTCCAGTAACAAGATGAAGTAGCCGAGATAAACAATGAAGTGAAGTCTCCCGCTTTGTTTACGTTGATGTGGGCTGTTCGCCGCTTGCGCCTCCACGTGGCTGATTATAATAACAAACCGAAAGTAGCTTGTGGGCGTGATCAAATTAAAAATAATTAGGTCTGAGGAGAAAGACTGGACATGGGGTTGGTTTCATACAGATTACTTTAACACATGATATTTGTTTTCGATAAGACTTACTCCATTTAAAAGTAGACATATCAGGCTTTCTATAGATATCTCTCTCGTCTCTGAGTATTCGCTGAGTTTTAGTTCATTTTAGTGAGGCATTTCTTAATGACAATCACAGAGAACAACACAGCAGACTGCATACCCTGTTTGTTTGCTTTATTTCACAAAACCACAGAGTGTTGTTGTTATTATGAGTGTACACAAATAAAAGTGAATTCCTTACAGATTCCATTGATGTATTGCTCTTATCTGCACGATCAAAAATGATGGAGTAATTTAAGTTCTTTTTGACATTATCAGAAAAACGGCCACAAACTGCGCCGGTGCGTTTTTCGACCCCAGGGGGTTTTAATAATGATAATGTAACAGAGAGTGAGAGGCGAGAGGCGAGCGGATCCATATGCAAGCTTTTATTGAAGGGACGAGACAGAGACATGGTCGAACAGGCAGGGTCAAAACAACAGTAAACAGATATCAGGGCTAGGCACAAAGAAGTCTGTGAAACAGGCGCAGGAGCCCTCCAGGGCGGAGCCGGAGGCAGAGCAGGAGGCGCCAGAGCCCTCCAGGGCAGAGCAGGAGGTGCAGGAGCCCTCCAGGACAGAGCAGGAGGCGCAGGGGCCCTCCAGGGCAGAGCAGGAACCCGCGTCATAGACTGGGACCTGGGGAGAACAGGGACAGAGGAGGCAGACAGAATGAGGGGCAAAGCAGAGAGTTTGAGGAAGAACGCCGCCTCCCTAGGAGGATCTACAGCCGAAGCTGACACCTCAGGAGGCATTCTCCGACAGGGAAGGCCTCTGGAGCTGACTCGTGGTCAGACAGGGCCTCTGGAGCAGACTTGAGACCAGACGGGAGCTCTGGAGCAGGCTTGTGATCAGACGTGGCCTCAGGAGCTGACTTGTGAACAGACGTGAGCTCTGGAGCGGGCTTGGGATCAGACATGACCTCAGGAGCTGACTTGTGAACAGACGTGAGCTCTGGAGCAGGCTTGGGGTCAGACGTGACCTCAGAGGCTGACTTGTGAACAGACGTGACCTCAGGAGCTGATTTGTGAACAGACGTGACCTCTGGAGCTGATTTGTGAACAGACGTGACCTCAGGAGCTGACTTGTGAACAGACGTGGCCTCAGGAGCTGACTTGTGAACAGACGTGAGCTCTGGAGCAGGCTTGGGATCAGACATGACCTCAGGAGCTGACTTGTGAACAGACGTGAGCTCTGGAGCAGGCTTGGGGTCAGACGTGACCTCAGAGGCTGACTTGTAAACAGACGTGACCTCAGGAGCGCAGTGTGCAGCCCACACACACCAAATGGCAACTGCCATTAAGGGAAGAGCCGCAGTAGATAGTGGGATGTCTGTTGGCCCTGAGGGTGTGGATGCTGTGGACTTGTGGCTTGGAAATGTGGGTTCTGCGGGTTCAGCTGATACATGATGAGGCTCTTGGTGGTCAGCTGAGATGTGAGGTGGCTTAAGAAGGTCTGAGGGGATCTGGTGAGGTTCTGGCAGGACAGCCGATTCTTGACTTGATTCAGAGAGGTCTGCCGTGACTTGACTTGATTCAGGGAGGTCTGCCATGACTTGACTCAGAGAGGTCAGCTGTGGCTTGACTTGGCTCGGGAATAACAGCAGCAACTTGACTTGGCTCATGAGGATCTGCTGTAACCTGGCTTGGCTCATGAAGATCAACTGTGGCTTGGCTTAATGTAGACATCTCAGTTGTACCTTGACTTGATTCAGGAACAACAGCTGTAACGTGACTTGACTCATGAGAAGCAGCAATAACTTCACTTGGCTCATGAAGATCAGTTGTGGTTTGACTTGATTCGTGAAGACCGGCTGTGGCTTGGCCTGACTTGTGAAGACCAGTAGTAATGGCTTGACTAGACTCACGGAGATCAGAAGTGACTTTACTTGGCTTATGAGGATCAGTGATGACTTGACTTGGTTCGTAGAGACCGGCTGTGACTTTGCTTGACTCAAAAAACACGGCTGTGACTTGACTGGATTTAGAAAGAGCGGCTCTGACTTGACTTGACACAGGAAACACAGCTTTAACTTGACTTGACACTGGAACCACAGATGTAACTTGACTTGACTTAGGAAGAGCAGCTCTGACTTGACTTGACACTGGAACAGCGGCTGGAGCTTGACTTGACACTGGAGCAGTAGCAGTGATTTGAATTGATTCAAGAGCTGCATCTGGAAGGGCGGCCATGATGGGTGTAGACTCAGGAGCAGAAAACATAACATGAACAGGTGCTGGATTGGCTGACGAGGCGTTAGCGGGCGCTGTGGCGTTAGCGGGCGCGGGCGTGGCTGCCATCTTGTGCAGTGGCTCGGAGCGCTCGGGTGAGACCTCGCTTGACCCTAAAGAAACAACAGCTTTGGCTTGACTGGACTTGGAAGCTTGACTGGACTTTGAGGCTTGACTTGACCCGGGAGCTTGACTTGATTCTGACGTCTGACTTGACTCTGGGGTAGCAGCCGTGATGAGATGGAGCGCCATTTTGGCTGCCCATACAGCCATTAGGGGTGAGTCCAGCACGTGGGCCATCATGACCACAGGCGGCTTCCGAGTGCTGGCCGCGGGTTCTGGGATGGCGGCCATCTTGTGGCATGGCTTGGAGACAACGGCCATCTGGTGAACAGGCTTAGGGACGGCGGCCATCTTGTGAACTGGCTCTGGGACGGCGGCCGTCTTGACAGCACTAGGCTCAGGAAAGACGGCTGTAACTTGACTTGTGACAGGAGCGACAGCTGTAATTTGACTTGATTCAGGAAACACAGCTGCAACTTGACTGGACTCGGGAACTTGACTTAACTCGGGAAACGCAGCTGCAACTTGACTTGACTCAGAAAATTGACTTGACTCAGGGAACGCAGCTACAACTGGACTTGACTCAGGAAATGCAGCTGCAACTCTACATGGCTGGGGTATGGCAGCTGTGACGTGACGAAGCTCCGTTTTCGCCGCCATCTTGTGAACGGGCTCCCTCATCACCACCATTTTGTGAGCGCGTACTGGCGCAGCCGCCATCTTGCAATGGGCACCGCTGTCGCCGCCATTTTGTGCACGGACTCTGTTGTCGCTGCTGTGGTATGAACGCGCCCTGGCGCAGCTGCCATCTTGGGAATGGGCACCGCTGTCGCCGCCATTGTTTGAGCGTGCTCCAGCGTGGCCGCCATTTCACGAGCAAGCCAAGCGGCCAGCGGTTCCGTGGTGTCGCGCTCCTCATCCGCGACACCCACTGTAAACGACGAGCCCACACACAATAGTGCAAAGTCCAGAAGTCTCGCCTTCAGTGGCTCATTAACGCCATCACCAAAAATTTCTATTATTATACAGTCCGGGAGGGTGGAATAATTAGCAATGGCCAAAAACTCACGGATGTGTTGCTCGAGTGTACGTGGTCCTTGTTTTATCCTGAATAGAATCCTGTCAGTGTCCAAATCTTCTGAATGTCCGGGGGTGAAGCTGCTGGATCCTGTTAGCACAGAGTATTCTGTAACGGAGAGTGAGAGGCGAGAGGCGAGCGGATCCATATGCAAGCTTTTATTGAAGGGACGAGACAGAGACATGGTCGAACAGGCAGGGTCAAAACAACAGTAAACAGAGATATCAGGGCTAGGCACAAAGAAGTCCGTGAAATAGGCGTGGGTCGAACAGGGGCGAACGTAATCCGCAAAGGGGCGAGACGAGAGAGAAGAATCCGTGACACGAGCAATAGTCCAATAGGCAGGCGACGAAACAGTCGAGACGTGATGGCCAGGCGAGGGAACTAAACACCGGGAAACTAGGAACAACGGAACTAGGAAACGCTAACAACAATGATAATAACAACGACAGGCTTGCGAGGGGAGAGACCGGGGCTTTTATAGCGCTGCTGATTGGTCACGGGTGCTGACGCAATCAGCGTGATGGATACTGGGAAATGTAGTCTGGGGTGTAATGCAACAGTCAGTGTGTGATGATAGGGTGAGATGTGACATCTGGTGGTGAGCGGGCCGCGGAACACCGACCAGATTCGTAACAGATAAACAGAGAGACTTTATCTTTTTGAACTGAATCTCGGATCTGAATCATTTGTTTTACAAACTTTGATCAATTGAGTCGCTTGATTCACGAACTGTGTTCAACTGAATCATTTGCTTGTTTTTGCTTTTTCAACTTTCATAGTTGAATATACTGTTAAGTGTTATCTACATTAATTTCTACATTCTGAGTTAGAGTGAACATCCAATTACAATTCTTTTTATTGGGTCACTAAATGTAAAGTTTATTGAAGAGTTTAGTATTGTGAATTGATTGGAAAGAAACACAGTATTTGTTTTTTTGAGAATTTACTTTATTTTCGTCACATTGTGTGAAGAGTGAAACCTCGTCAAATTGAATTGAACCTGTTGAACTGCTGATTTTCTGGTCTTATAAGAGACAACAGGATAGTTTGTGAAAGTTGTTTAAATCGGTAACACTTTATTTTAAGGATCCAAAATAATGCATAGTTAAGAATTAATTAACGGTTAATTTGTTCACAGTTAAGCATTAGTTCAGCACAAACACACTAGTAATTAATGATTAATTTAACATTTTAAGGTTCCAAATGATGTATTAGTTAAGTATTAATAAACTAGTAATTCACGATTAACTTGTTTACAATTATGCATCAGATAAGCATGAACACATACATAAATAATGATTAACTGAACATATAGTAAGGGCATAATAGCCATTATTTACAAAGTATTAAACATTTAAAGACACATAAATAAGCAAAAATAAATAACAAAAATAAGCTAGTAATTAATAAATAACTGAATGTACAGTAAATACATGTTAGCCATTATTTACAACTTAATAAGCCATTATTATTATTATTATTATTATTATGGAGTGATCTAAATATATTTCTGTGATTTACCATCTATTAAGTTAACCAAATAATAAGCTAGTAATTATGTTTATTTACTGCTGGTTTGCAATTATAAATGGCTAAAATAGTGTAATAAAGACTATTTTATGTATCAGGTTCTACAGTTCTGTTAAAGTTATATCCACATTAATTATGGCACTTATTAAGTGATTTTCAAGCTTATTTACCAGAATAAGCCAATAATTAAGGCTAAACTGCCATTAATACAGTACTAATAAAGCCAATTTGACCCCCTATTCTAAAGTGAAAGTTATATCCACATTAATTATGGCACTTATTAAGTGATTTTCAAGTTTATTTACCAGAATAATCCATTAATTCAGCCTGGTCTCACTGTTTATACGTAGGTATTTATACGTAACGTTAACGTTTAGGGACATAACGTACATTTTTGAACTTTGTATTGATGCTAAAACATACAATTTAGACGTATTTCAACGTTTAAAACGTACAGATAGCTACGGATTTTTTTGTTAAAAAACGTAAAATATTTACGTATCTTTTATTTCATTAACATAAAACGTAACTGACCAAAACATGCAGGGAAATTGCCATTTATTAAGAATTTTGAATAAAAATATTTTTTATAGTCGCTAATCCCACTACTACCCCTAAACCTAATGTTAACCATAACTCTCTCTGTACAGTTATAAAGAAAACAAAACATGACAGTGCAATCACAATCATTGATTTATTACAAAAATATCAACAGCCGTACCAAAAAGTAATCCAAATGACGATGCATTTGGAGTCGCAGTCCTCTCTGGCAGAATGCAGTAGGTTTGTTTGAGGTGCTGGGCAGATTTTAAAATGATAATCGCTGAAAATAATATCCAGATTATTAGCATCATTCAAACACCAGAAACACGTCATGTCGTAATCTGTGACGAAGGCAGGCGGGAACCAATGAGCGTTGTTTTTTCCTGTCGTAAAACCTGTAGTCTCTAATGCGGCAATATTTGAATTTAGAAAATGCACTTCAGCACGGGTTATAGCTGTTGCTGCTGGATTCGCTGTTCGGGATGGAGATGAAGATCGCCGGATAAAAGCTTGAATTTGGGTCTGTTCCTCGCAATCGTATGGATTTTGAAGATCTGGATTACAGCGCAGAAATAAAATCTTTTCATTTTGTAATTATGATGCGTGTTCAGTATATTTTATGGTTCTATTGTTAGTCGCAGCATGGTGTTGTCAAAACGTACGTATTGTACGTTAAAATTCGAACAATATGTATGTATTTGTACGTATAGATGCTGTAAATACTGCATTAAAAAAACGTATTGTACGTTTTAGTGCCTGGAAAAACGTAAGTTGATGTACGTTTTGTAGAACCACATTTTACATAAAATACATACGAATTATCATGAGATCACGTATCATATCACGTAATTAATCACTTATTGCACTTATTATTATTATGGCACATTAATTATGGCACCATTAATTAATGGCAGTTCAGCCTTAATTATTGGCTCATTCTGGTCAATAAACTTAAATATCACTTAAGTGCCATAATTAATGTGGATATAAATTTCACTTTAGAATAGGGGGTCAAATTGGCTTTATTAGTACTGTATAAATGGCAGTTTAGTCTTAATTATTGGCTTATTCTGGTAAATAAACTTGAATATCACTTAATATTTGCCATAATTAATGTGGATATAACTTTCACTTTAGAATAGGGGGTCAAATTGGCTTTATTAGTACTGTATAAATGGCAGTTTAGTCTTAATTATTGGCTTATTCTGGTAAATAAACTTGAATATCACTTAATAAGTGCCATAATTATTGTGGATATAACTTTAACAGAACTGTAGAACCTGATGCATCAAATAGTCTTTATTACACTATTTTAGCCATTTATAATTGCAAACCAGCAGTAATTAAACATAATTACTAGTTTATTATTTGGTTAACTTAATAGATGGTAAATCACAGAAATATATTTACATCACTACAAAAAATATAAAAATAATAATAGCTTATTAAGTTGAAAATGATGGCTAACATGTATTTACTGTACATTCAGTTATTTAT
The DNA here is from genome assembly GCF_022985175.1 of Labeo rohita. Taxonomy (NCBI): domain Eukaryota; kingdom Metazoa; phylum Chordata; class Actinopteri; order Cypriniformes; family Cyprinidae; genus Labeo; species Labeo rohita. The sequence continues at coordinate 4,272,466 of NC_066872.1, forward strand.
TAATTACTAGCTTATTTTTGTTATTTATTTTTGCTTACTTATGTGTTTTTAAACGTTTAATAATTTGTAAATAATGGCTAATGTGCCCTTACTATACGTTGAGTTAATCATTATTTATGTATGTGTTCATGCTTATCTGATGCATAATTGTGAACAAGTTAATTATGAATTACTAGTTTATTCATACTTAACTAATACATCATTTGGGAACCTTAAAATGTTAAATTAATCATTAATTGCTAGTGTGTTTGTGCTGAACTAATGCTTAACTGTGAACAAATTAACCGTTAATTAATGCTTAACTAATGAATTATTCTGGACTCTTAAAATAAAGTGTTACCTTTAAATCTACTCCTAATTAATTGTTGATTGCTGTGATTCTTCTGCTTAAAGCAAACTACAAAGAGAAAGAAAATATTTCACTAATATAAATCCCTATACAAATCGGATTCACTGTGATCATTCACTCACCAGTAGCATCATATCCTCTCTCCAGTAGATGTTCCTTTCTTCTGATCGTTGGCCCATATGGAACATTAAGCTAGTGTGACACGCTAAACACGTTGTACGCTACATCAAGAATTTGGGTGTTATAATGTGTTCAGCTTTATTTTTAGATAAACAGCTTACTATTATTGTGAAGCCTGTGTTTTATCAACTCAGAATTATTTCTAAAATGAAATCAGTCCTCTCTGGAGACTGTTATTCATGCTTTTGTATCATCACACATTGATTTTTGTAATTCTGTATTTTTGGGTATTTCACAGGGTCACTTATCTCATCTTCAATTAGTGCAAAATGCTGCTGCCAGACATTTGAATCACACAACAATTACCCCAGTTTTGATTTCTTTACAGTGGTTGCCTCTAAAATTTAGAATTGAATTTAAGGTTTTGTTGATGGCATTGCCCCAAAATATATTGTTGACCTTTTGATTCCTAATCAAAATACAAAGAATATGAGGTCTTCAAATCAGATGATGCTTCATGTCCCTAAAACTAGATTAAAATCAAAAGGTGATAGGTCTTTCTCAGTGGCTGATCCATTTATGGAACCCTCTTTCAATGCATATAAATCCTCCTCATCTGTGGATGCTTTTAAGTCTAGACTGAAATCATATCTTTTTAGTTTAGCTTTTAGAATTGATTGAGTGATCAGGGTTTAATTTTTTAATTTGTAATTTTGTTTGTGTGATTATGTAATGATACTGGAAAACACTTTGGTCAATGGCAGGTGTTTTAAATATGCTGTAGAAATAAAATTTGTATTGTATTGTATTGTATTGTATGCTGCCAGAGTTTGGGCCACTTATAACATAGATTTAAAAAATAGTATTTGCAAATAATATTTTTATTTTTAAAATATGTACACATTCTCTCTTCATTGTTTACCTAGTATGCCACAAAAGACTGATGTTACAGTTTTTCTCAATCGATTTGACGAATTTCTTCAAACGCAGGTCTGAAGTCTAAAAGGGGATGGAGTGGGTATACTAGGGTGTGTAACGAGGTAGAGAAGATGAAGAGTGTAACAAGTAGACAGAGATGAGCAGAGATGAGCGGAGAGGAGGACATTGAAACTGTAAGAATACATGGCCAGAGAAGAATTGCAGAGCGAAGTGGAAAGAGAGGTAGAAGGTAAAGACAAATTTCAAATGAAATCAGAGTTACCCTAATAGACTACGTAAGAAAATCTATAAGCTATGGAACAGATCTAAAGTCTTTAGAAGAGTCTTTAAAAGAGTTTGTCAATACAATTATTTAGAAATATTGTGCTTAGATTTGTAGTCTTCCTCTGACAACTTCTTTACATGTAAATGTCCAAACATTATTCATAATTGAAGTTTGAGAACATTCAGGTGGACAATCAAGATTATTTTGAATGGAACAAGAGCATTATTGGTATGATGGTCCAGAACAACATCACCAGCCACAAAGGAAGAGACCTGTGGAGATGATGAGAGGAGCTTGTCAAGCATGGATTCAGCCTTCTCACATTTCGTTTCCTCTACGATGTACAGCACAGCATGTGTGTAGTGTAGATAAAATGCAATGCAGATGAAGTTTTCTTCAAGATGTAAATGAAAGGCAGAATCAATTTAGTGTAATTCATGTATGACAGCAAACAAACACACATACACACACGTATATGTATGTATGTATGTATGTATGTATGTGTATGTATACACTGATCAGGCATAACATTATGACCACCTTCCTAATATTGTGTTGGTCTGCCTTTTGCTGCCAAAATAGCCCTGACCCATCGAGGCATGGACTCCACTAGACCCCTGAAGGTGTGCTGTGATATCTGGCACCAAGATGTTAGCAGCAAAAAAAAAAGTCATTTGTGACAAACCTTGAATCTGGCTACCTAATGTTCAGTGATTTGGCGGAATATTTGTTTCTTCCTGATAATGCTAAATGAGCACAACATGATCTTTTTTTTGACCAGCTGTTTTTTATGGAATAATCAGTTCAATATAAAAAGGAACAAAAACACACTAATATGATGTGGACTGTTGTTGTATGTGTTTGTAGGTTGTCTGGCTGTATGGTGACAGAGAAAGGCTGTCATTATGTGTCTTCAGCTCTGAGTTCAAACCCCTCACACCTGAGAGAGCTGGATCTGAGCTACAATCACCCAGGATATTCAGGAGTCAAGCTGCTTTCTAGAAAACATAAGGATCCAAACTGCAAACTGGACAAACTCAAGTATGTCAAGCAGGAGGAGTTTTTGGGTTTTATTGTTTAACTTTTCAGTGTCTCTGTATATCTATATGAGTCTAGGAGTTTCTAAAGGATGCAACAATATAAAAAAATTAAAGATCACTAGTCTGAGGAGTAAAATCTAAAATAAACTGTTCAGACAAAACAACTTAACAAAAAACTATATTTTAACCCCCTAACTGGTCACAAAACAGGAACAGACAGTTAAAATACAAAAAAAAAAAAAAAAAGTTAAAACACCTTGTCTGATCCAATCTTCACCAAGTCACCAAATCACCAAGTCTGCTAGTGTTAGAATCACATGTTGGCTGCTTTCTGTAACTGTAAAACTGTAAAAAACAGCTGCACAAGAGCTTACAAGACACACACAAACACATCATACTGACCCACAAGCTCTTAGAGAAACAAATAAACAGCAGTATAACTTATCTTTCATATAATAGTCACTCCAGACAGGTCCACATCACAGATGTCTTCTCTTACACATGCCGTTTCTATCCTGTCTAACAGGAAATTAATGTCAGTGACCCTCACTACACCTCTGATTAAACCATATACAGATATGTGCCAAAAAATTAGAATATTGAGGGAAATCCATTTATTTCAATAATTTGTTTCAAATAGTGAAACTTATGTTATAATAGTTCACTACACACAAAGTGAAATATTTCAAGCCTTTATTTGTTTCCATTTTGATGATTATGGATTAAAGACAAAAAAAAAAACAAATCCAAAAAAATTTTTTTCATCATATTTCATGTGACCAATAAAAAAAGGATCTTAAACACAAGTTGGCCTTCTGAAAAGTGTGTTAATGTACTGTATTATGTCCTCAGTACTTTGTTGGGCCTCCTTTTGCACTAATTACAGCATCAAGGCGGAGTGACATGGAGGCGATCAGCCTTTGACACAGTTGAGGTGTTATGGTAGCCCAAGTTGCTTTGATATTGGCCTTCAGCTCGTCTGCATTTCGGGTCTCTGTTCCCTCATCTTCCTTTTGACAATACCCCATAGATTTTCAATGGGGTTTAAGTCAGGCGAGTTTGTCAGCCAATCAAGTACAGTTATTCCATGGCTATTAAACCAGGTACTGGTAGTTTTGGCTTTGTGGGCAGGTGCCAAATCCTGCTGGAAAATAAAATCATCATTTCCAAAAAGCTTGTCGGCAGCAGAAGGCATGAAGCTCTAAAATTTCCTGGTAGACAGCTGCATTGACTGTGGACTTGATAAAAGACAATGGACCCACACCAGCAGATGACATGGCTCCCCAAACCATCACTGACTGTGAAAACTTCACACTGGACTTTAAGCAGCTTGACTTTTGTGCCTCTCCGGTCTTCCTCCAGACTCTGGGACCTTGATTTATATACAATCATTTCACTTTGTGTAATGAACTAATAACATACAAGTTTCACTTTTTGAAACAAATTATTGAAATAAATGGACTTTCCCTCGATATTCTAATTTTTTGGCACATACCTGTATATACAATCATGGTTTACAGGATGTGTATGGCAGGACTTGTGTATGTAGTTCTATAGCCAACAGTTCATCATTCTCTATATCATATTTGTGTATATACAGTCATGGTGTACAGGTAAGCAGGACTTGTGTATGTAGTTCTATAGAACAGTTCATCATTCTCTATATCGTATTTGTGTATATACAATCATGGTGTACAAGCACATGGTTTGATATGGCAGGACTTGTGTATGTAGTTCTATAGCCAACAGTTCATCATTCTCTATATCGTATTTGTGTATATACAATCATGGTGTACAGGGATGCGCGACTACAAATCTGTGCTCTAAAACTGCAGAAATGAAAGTGGTGATTTTTTTTTTTTTTTTTTTTTCTTGTCAAATGGGAAGTTGGGACTATTGCTCCACTTGCCACACCAAACATCAAGTAGTGGCAAAAAGTTATGTGCGAAGGTTTGTTTTATTATTTTTAGTTTAGTTTAGTTTAGTAGCTGCAAAGGTACTTACTGTAGTTGTCTAAAGTGGACTATCAAAACAAAGTGTTAATGCCTTTAGTTGTCTAAAGTGGACTTCAAAACAAATTAAAAATAACAAAAATGTTATTTTTTACAAAATAGTTTTTAATCTGAAAATGTTCCTACATAATTTGTAACAAAAAGCAGTGGTACATAATCTATTTAGGAGTCTTAGACCTTTCCAATGATATATAGTTTATCATGATCAGATTTAATTGTAATATAATGAAGGCGTCCCACCAGCAGGATGGTGACAGTTAACAGTAGAACAGAAAATGGTTAGTAGTATCATACTTTTTATTAATATTTTTGAGGTATATATATATATATATATATATATTATTTATTTATTTAATTATTTTTTTTTTTTTTTTTTTTTACTGTCCTAACTACATGAGGAGCAGTGGCCATTTTGAAAAACCTCAACCCTGTCACAAATATATGTATTTATCATTGTTATGAGGTTGTAAACTTGTGATGGGGTTGAGTTATTTAATTGATTTATTAATAATTTTAATTTAAAAAATATAAAGTAGACATGGTTTCAGTAAATATATTCTTACCAAAATTATGACAACTCATATTTTCGTTATAAAGTGCCATGCAAAATTATTCATACCCCTTTTTTTTTTTTCATGTTTTGTTATCGTTACCATTGTTGTCTTTATTTAACCCTCTAACTCTAGCACTCTCTATTGTAATTATATTCTTTTAAAAAAAAAAAACTAGGAAAAAAAGGATTCTTTAAGCCTTGCACTTTATTCATTTTCTAAGTGTTTGTTTTCTTAAAAAAGTAGCTTCTTTATTCTTTTTACATTCTATTTATTTGTTTTCTTTTTATTATATAACTGTTTTAAATGACTATTTTTTCCACATCAGTTGTACACTCCATGCACCTTAATGATAAAGCAAAAACAGAATTGTTACAACTTCATAAATGTACTAAAAAAAAAAAAAAAAAACGTGAAATATGTGCATTGCATAAGTATTCATACCCTTAGTACTTACATGAAGCACCCTCGAAATGTAGTAACATCTACTAGCAATGTAAATGCTCTTAAGCTAAATTTCAACTGTCCCAGATAAGGGTATGATTACTTATGCAATGGAATCATTTAGGTTTTAAATTTTATATATTAATAATTAAGTAATTATTTTTATTTTTTTTATAATTTTCCTGTCCAGGCTGGACTATTGCAATGCTCTTTTGGCAGGTCTTCCAGCCAGTTCAAACAAACTTTTACAATTAATCCAATAGCTACCAATAGCTGCTCACATAAAGTTCAAGGCATTAATGTTTGCCTACAAAACCACCACTGGCTCTGCACCCCTTTACCTTAATTCTTTACTTCAGACTTATTTGCCCTCTAGAAGCTTGCATTCTGAAAGTGAATGATGCATTATTGTGCCATTCCTAAGAGGCACAAAAACATTTTTATGGACTTTCACATTAAATGTACCCTCCTGGTGGAATGACCTGCCCAAGAATCGGCTAAAAACACATTTCTTCCATCTTTATTTGACCCTCTAACTCTAGCACTCTCTATTCTAATTATATTCTTCAAATATGTATATATATATATATATATCTATATATATAAACATGCCCTTTTAGACTTATACTCATTTACTTAGTACATGTTTTCAACACTAGCTTCTGTTCTTTTTGTATTCTATTTTTTCTCTTTGTTTATTATAGAATTAACAAAAAGCAAAAATAAATGTCCTTTAACACTAGCTTGCTTTTCTTTTTTTTTTTATTCTATTTTTTTGTTTTTATTTATGATATAATGATATAATAAAAAAAAAAAAAAAAAAGGGCTATGTGTACTAACTGAGACTTGCAAAGGCTCTTGCATGTTATTGTTTTTTTGTTGATTTTGATTGCTTCCATTGTCCTTTTATGTAAGTCTGCTAAATGTCTACATGTAAATGTAATACATTTGCAAAGATGTTAAAAACCTGTTTTTTGCTTTGCCCATTATGGTGTATGGAGTGTAGATTGTTGTTAAAAAACAAAAACAAAAAAAAAAAAAAAAAAAAAAAAACGGTAATTTAAAGCAGTTTAACAAAGCAGGAAATGTGGGGGGAAAGGAGGGGTATGTATATTTCGCAAGGCACTATAAAAATTTTTGATGTAATACGTCCAGTTAAACTTTAATAAGCATCCTACATCAGAAACTGCACCATTATTTGCAGCAGAAAGACAATGTTGGGCATCCAGATATGCTGACCCAAAAATAAGGGGACAATATGAGAGAGAAGAAATACCAAAAATAAAAATTGAAGGCAATCTATCCTTTCAAATATGTTACAGACTTCAAACCTGTCACATTCATTTTCTTTTCTTTTTTCTATTTTTTTTTTTTTTCTTTATTTAGAGTACTGCTTGTGCACAATGCACATTTCTTAATATTAAGCCTAAAATATGTTTATTTTGCTGTCACTATTGATAAGGCATTGTATGATCTTTAAATAATATTGGTCTTTAAATGCAAAATATTTAAAGTGTACTTAAAGTATACTTGCAATAATTCCACTTTAGCACAATCAAATATACTTAAGTATATCTTTAGACTTCAGCACTACTTCCACACAAATAAAGTGCATTAAGTACAAAATTAGTTGTTCAGACTTTAAGAAGACTTTAAGTATACAAGTTTAATATACTAAAAGTACAATTGCAAGGTATTTTTATTAAGTGCATAATATGTAAATGTATTTGTAGTATACTTAGCATGAAATAAATGTATTTTAAATACATTTTAGTATATTTATTTTTCACTAGGGATGTTAAGGACAAAAAAATGTTTTAAAAATTAAAAATTGTAGTTTTGGTTAAACTTCTAAATTAAAAAAAATATATTTTTAAGAGACCACAGACACACAATTTGTGTATTTATAGCCTCAGTCCTGTAAAAAGGTGTTATCATTTAATTATTATTAATATTTATTAACAATTTAATATTTAATTTAAAGGGACACATGAGCAGTAAGTAGATGTTTGTTTTATAACAAAGTCTGTGTAAAATAATTTTTAAGCCAATCCCATTTTGTCTATTATGTGATTGAGAATAAAAGTGTATAAATCTGGAAAAAACAAAAAACAAAAACAAAACAAAACTGCAAATAATAAAAGGGCATTAATGCATGAGGTGGGAAAATATGATTTTTTGGAGGTTTGATATGTGCCTAATTATGTGGGGTATTTAAAAAATGAATCATATGTAGTTGAAAAAAATATATATTCCAAGTTGAAATGTTAACAAATCCCAGAAATGACCCATAAATATATTTAGATCACTTAACTTAGTGATTTCTGTCCAGGCAGGCTGGGAAAAGACTTCAACCAGCATAACAAAAATGTTTCTAGATAAGGGGCCGTATGTATAAAGCCAGTCAGAGTAAAATTTTAGTCTTAAGTGTGTCAAAATTCTAGAAATGAAGCAATTGTAGTCTTATTCCTAGACTTAAGGATAAGTGTGATTCATAAAAATTCCTAAATGTTCAGACTAGGTCTAAGCTCCGAAATTATTTAAGAGTGCTGGAGGAGTATCCTAACCTAGTTAAGAGTAACAAGATGGCAGCAAAGAGGAGGAGACACACACAAGTTGATAAAATGATACAAACTTGATCGTCAAGGTAATCAATTATTTTTGTAAATTTTGTAAGTAAGAAATTTACTACAAATCAGTGCTCTAACTGCAGACATGATAATAATATATATTTTTGTTTTGCCTGGAAAACTGGAAAATTGCAGCAATGCACCAGTAATGACACAGTAAAGCAGGGTCTTTAAAACCACTATTGTGGCATTAACCAAACACAACCGTGGCCAAAAGTAATGTTAAAAAAATTAAAATTATTTTTTTTTAATGACTCTACATTTTAAGTACAATTAAACATTAAAATATTTCAATATCTTAATTAAATGATTTTATTATAGTTAAAGTTGAGGTCAAACATTTACATTTACAATTATTTTACCAAAATAAGGGGCATCATACAGAATGCAAGCTATTTTTTATTTAGTACTGATCTGAAAAAGATATTTCACATAAAAGACATTTACATATAGTCCACAAGAGAAAATATTAGTTACATTTATAAAAATGTCCCCATTCAAAAGTTTACATACACTTGATTCTTAATACTGTGTTGTTACCTGAATGATCCACAGCTGTGTTTTTTTGTTTGGTGATAGTTGTTCATGAGTCCCTTGTTTGTCCTGAACAGTTAAACTGCCTGCTGTTCTTCAGAAAAATCCTTCAGCTCCCACAAATTCTGTCATTTTTCAACATTTTTGTGTATTTAAACCATTTTCAAAAATGACTGTATGATTACCCTATAGTAAAAAATAAATATACTAAAACGTATTTAAAATACATTTGTGACCCTGGACCACAAAACCAGTCATAAGTAGCTCAGTTATATCTGTAGCAATAGCCAAAATACATTGTATGGGTCAAAATGATGATTTTTCTTTTATGCCAAAAATCATTAGGGCAATAAGTAAAGATCATGTTCCGTGAAGATATTTTGTAAATTTCTTACCATAAATATATTATATTTAAATATTTTGAATTTAAATACTGATATTATTTAAAGATCATACAATCCTCATCAATAGTGACATTAAAACATATTTTAGGCTTAATACTAAGAAATGTGCATTGTGCACAAGCAGTGCTCCAAATCAAGTTTAATTACGATTTTTATATCAGTAAGTCTCAAGCAATATATCAGTAATTATGTTAATAGACTTGAACTATGCTTAGTAGAAAATAATGCATTTTAAATCTATTACTTTTTTTACGAGGGTGTAAGATCCATCTTTTCACACTGAGGACAACTGAGGGACTATGCAACTATTACAGAAGGTTCAAACACTCACTGATGCTTCAGAAGGAAACACAATGCATTCAGATCTAGGGGGTGAAAACTTTTTGAATTTGAAGATCAGGGTAAATTCAACTTATTTTGTCTTCTTGGACTATGTAAGTATCTTCTGTAGCTTCTGAAAGGCAGTGTTAAATTAAAGAAATATGATATTTAGGCAAAATAAGAAAAAATTACTCATTTTCATTCTGTTCAAAAGTTTTCACCCCCTGGCCCCTAATGCATAAGTTTTCCTTCTGGAGGATCAGTGAGCGTTTTGCGCTAGTTGCATATGAGTCCCTCAGTTGTCCTCAGTGTGAAAAGACAGACCTCAAAATCATACAGTCATTGTTGGAAAGGGTTCAAATACACAAAAATGCTGAAAAACCAAAGAATTTGTGGGACCTGAAGGATTTTTCTGAAGAACAGCAGACAGTTTAACTGTTCAGGACAAACAAGGGACTCATGAACAACTATCACTAAACAAAAATAAATAAATAAATAAAAAAATTATTTTCTTGTGGACTATATGCAAATGTCTTTTATGATAAATATTTTATTCAGGTCAATACTAAATAAAAAATAAAATACATTTTGTATGATCCCTCTTATTTTGGTAAAATAATTAACATTTTGCAGATTCTGTTTGTAAACTTTTCACCTCAACTGTACATTAAATGATTGGTGTTGTTCTGCTGTGACTTATTGTTGGCTGATTCAGAGGTCGAGGATGGGCATTTTGGGTTGACATCATTGTAGTCCTTAGTTCATAATACTTCAGTGCCACATCAGTCAACACTTAAGAATCATCTTAGACTTTACTAAAAGTTGCTTTTAGCTTCTTCATAAGAGTCTCCTTCTCATAGACAAGTTTTACTTGTAACTAAGATTTTTTTTGACACTTAAATCTTAAGTCTATTTATAAGAGCATTTTTAAAAGCAAGTTTTTAAGAGCTAAGGGTCTTTTAAGTACTCAGCCTTTTCTCCAATCCAATACATATTTTAATTTAGAGATTTGAATCTGTGATTACATAATATAAAGATTCACATTCAAACATGTAGAAGGCTGACATGTAGATGAGCATGTACTTGTCTAATTAGTTACACTTAACCTACATTTTTAAATCTTTGAATATGGCAATGTTTTTATTTTTAATTTTTTCTTTGAAAATGACAATATTTAAATATATTTAAATTGTGGTTTTTTTGGACTGTTACAAACTACCTGGCTCAAGGCAGTGTAACATAAATGGGGAGGCCATGCACAAAGCAAGTTAAATCAAAATAAACATTTATTAAAGTAATTAATAGTCAAATTAAACAAAAAACAAGAAAACAAAAGATAAAGTATCAAAAGAAAACAAAAACTGGTGCTGGAGAGAAGTCAAGCTCAGATCGGGCACCCACACTGGAGGACAAAGATCCTTTTGTTAGTTGATTCATCACAGGTAACCTATTACACCTGTGGCTTGTCTCCACCCTGCAAAATGAACAAAGAACAGAAAACAACACAGCACCATTTGCAACAAAACACAAATGAAAAGTATATTTATTAGGGAACAGGTGCTACCCCGGGTTGTAACACACTTAGGATATTTAAATTATACTACTAAGTGCATGTTAAATGTATTATTTTGAAACAACTTTTAAGTATATTAAGTGTATTTCAAGGTCAGTTTTAAAATATTTGCAATATACTTTAATGGTAACACTTTACAATAAGGTTCCATTAGTTAACATTAGTTAATGTATTAACTAACATACATGATCAATGAGCAATACATAAATTACAGTATTTGTTAATCTTTGGTAATGTTAGTTAATGAAAATACAGCCGTTCTTTGTTAGTTCATGTTAATTCACTGTGCATTAATGTTAACAAACACAACTTTTGATTTTAAAAATGAAATTAACATTTGAAATTAACACTAAGATTAATAAATGCTGTATTGTTTATTCTTAGTTAAGGTTAACTAAAGTAGTTAAACTAATGTTAACTAATGAACCTTATTGTAAATGTTACTAAATTTAATATATTCAGTTGTGTTAAACTGGAACCAATTCATATATTTAGTGCATTTAAGTGTATTTCTTTAATTTCTACTTTCATACTTAATTTCATAGTTCTTTAACTATAGTACAAAAGAAAGAAATGTACTACATATGCACTTGTTTGTATTTTTAGTGCATTCAAATATACTTTATTTTTACCTGAGCACAGTTAGAATATATCTAAAGATTCATTTCAATGTGCTTTAAGAACATTTAAACAGCATTCCAGCTTATGTCAAAATATATTATAGCAATTGTAATTAACAAACAATCTTTGACCTTGTAAACCACTTTTGTCTGATGTTTTACACAAACAGTCCCAGTAAACCTGTATGTCCCTACAAACCATGATTTAAGTGACCCTGTATGCCTGTGAAAAATCAGGTTGTATTTGCATGATTTTGTGGACAGAACTACATTTTTTTAAGTGAGATGTATCTTAGTGAGAGCATACAAAAATGTTTGATACATCTGTTTTATCTGCAGGATGTTCACAAAGGGATGTCCTCCTAAACCACAGTTTTTACATACTGTCCTCATAAACCATATATACCATTATGTGTGTGTGTGATCTGTGTGAGTGACTGAATGTTAAGGTGACCAGATTTCTGAAATGAAAACAGAGAACATTTCCTAGTTCAGTGGGAAAAATATCACTGAAATCTCATTTGTGATTATCTGTAATCATGTTTAATATTTTTTAACTGTATTTAACATTTTCACAAACTGTGAGTACAGTAATTACAACTTCACAAATTTTATGTTTGCTTTTGATCTTTTCTATCCCCATTCAGGCTTATTATTTTGCATGTTAGGCTCATTTTGACAAAGTATGTGCTTTTTACAAATCTAATTGTGTAAGTGTAATTGATTAGTTTATTTTATTTTATATATACAGTCATGGTCAGAATTGTTGGTACCCTTGTTAAATATGATCAAAAAACACTGAAAATAAATTGTTTATCCGTTTGATCTTTAATTAAATAATATAATATGTGACCCTGGACCACAAAACTAGTCTTAAGTTGCTGTGGTATATTTGTAATTATAGAATTACAGATTTATAGATTTATAGATTTTTCTTTTATGCCAAAAATCACTAGGAAATTAAGTAAAGATCATGTTCTATGAAGATATTTTGTAATTTTCCTACTGTAAATATATCAAAACTTAATTTTTGATTAGTAATATGCATTGCAAAGAACTTAATTTGGAAAACTTTAAAGGCTAATTTCTCAATATTTTGATTTTTTTTTTTTTTTTTTGGACCATCAGATTCCATATACTGAAATAACTGTATCTCAGCCAAATATTGTCATCGATGGAAAGCTTATTTATTCAGCTTTCAGTTGATGTATAAAGCTCAATTAACACTTATGACTGGTTTTGTGGTCCAGGGTCACATATATTAAAATATCTAATATCTAATAAAAATCACATTGTGAAATAAATAATTCACTCTATAATACACAATGGCCACAATTACCCTTAGAAATTCTTGAGTAAAATATTTCTAAAGTATATTTCCATTCATATTTCCATTTTTTTTAGCACAGCAGCATGACAAAGAACATGAAATTATCCAGGAGTGTAGATGTGAGGTAATACAAAGACCAAATTCCCTTAATCATTGATCACAATGAGAAAAACCAAAGAATATATAGTTCTGATGTGCAGCAAAAGATTGTTAAGCCTCACAAATGATTAAGTGTCTATAAGAAAAGAGCTCAAGCACTGAAAATCAACAATAATGAAGTTCTAATCGACTAAAGATATTACAAATGTGTCTGGAAGAGGACGTGTGTCTGTATCGTCCTAATGCATGATGAGGAGGAGAGTTTGTACCAAAGATCAAATGAATAAACAATGCAGATTTATTTTCACAGCCTTTTTGATCATATTTACTGAGGACACCAACAATTCTGACCACGACTGTATATTTTTCTCATATTGTAGTTGTGACGACGGAAGTTTCAGGAATGTTTAATATTGTGTGTAAAACAATCCTGCAACATTATCATGTGTGTTGTTGTACAGTGAACACAAACAGTCGCCTATTAGTTTGTTTTACCTGTAAAGTTTGTATGTTACTGCCTCGAAACCAATAACGGCCTCTCTTTTGACGATAATTGCGTTTTGCTCTCGTCCAGGTTCTTCACGGTTAAAGTACAAAGTAGCGGCACGACCAAATAATCAGTAACAGCTCACAGCGCCTCTGCTGCTGAAAATAATCACAATCACACGATTACCAGCTGCTGATATTGGTCGAGCTTTTACAGAGCATTTGCAGGTTGTTTTGAATGTGCTGTAAAACGGGGACATTTCTGGGGACAGATCCAGTCGGGGACAGGACAACAAAAACCAGGACGTCTGGTCGCCCTACTGAATGTGAGAGATATGGAGATACACAGCCCTACTAGCAACTGCCCCATGTACCCTAGAAACTGTACAGCAACACCCTAGCAACCACCCTGTATGCCTTGACAACAACATAGCAACAGCCTAGCCACCACTTCAAGTACCCTAGCAACCATATAGTAATACCTTAGCAACCACCCTGAATGTGTTATCAACCACACAGCAAGCATCATAGCAACCATATATCAACAGCTTAGCAACCACCCAGAACACCATAGCAACATCCTAGCAACCACACTGAGTGCCTTTGCAACTGCATAGCAACAGCCTAGCAACTACCCTATGTACATTAGCGAGTGCATAGAACCACCCAAGTACCCTGGCAACTGCATAGCAACAATCTAGTAACCACTTCTAATATCTTAGCAACTGCATAGCAACCACCTCCAGGACCTTAAAAACTGCATAGCAACCACCTCCACTACCTTAGCAACTGCATAGCAACAGTCTAGTAACCACCTCCAGTACCTTAGTGTTACGGATGTGGAAGGACACACTCACACAAGGGGATAGAAAAAGGGGTACAAATCAGGTTGGCTGTAGAAAATATACTGCAGACATACATATGACTGCAGCAGCGACACTCAAATCTGCTGTCATAAAACAACAATAGAAAACAACGTGAAAACTGTATTATAGTACACTTGTAAATAGTAATACTGTAATAGTACTGGACCGTAAACTATAGATACTAACGAGAAAACTTCATGAATTTCTAAACAGCATTTGTTAACATATATAACGTCATAACATGAAAGCAACAACCTTTTTGATAGAAAAAGGGGTACAAATCAGGTTGGCTGTAGAAAATATACTGCAGACATAATACGTTAGAGTGAAAAACTGTAAACACCTGCAGCAGTGACACTCAAATCTGCTGCGGTACGGCAAGAGAAGAGGGACAAAATACTACATCTGCAGTACCATTAACAGCCACAGGAGGGGAGCCTTCGTACACCAACAAATACAACCAAATATTTTATTTTATGAAATTCACCTAAATGTCTTCACTCTCTAAATTATGTTCTTTTTAACTACCTCCAGTACCTTAGCAACTGCATAGCAACAGTTAGTTGACTGTCTGAATGTGTGTGTGTTTTCTAGTGTGGATCATGGAGGAGAATCCAGGATTACAGCAGGACTGAAGAAATGTACGTTTACAAACACACACACACACACACACACACACACACAGCTGTAGTGATTGTTGTTGTGTTATAAATGTGTCTGTTCTTGTGTTCAGATGCCTGTTTTCTCACACTGGATCCAAATACAGCACACACTCGACTTATTCTGTCTGAGGAGAACAGAGAGGTGACATGGGTGGAAGAAAATCAGTCGTATCCTGATCATCCAGACAGATTTGATGTGTTTCCTCAGGTGTTGTGTAGAGAGAGTGTGTGTGGACGCTGTTACTGGGAGATTGAGTGCAGTGGAGATATTGTGTGTATATCAGTGTCATATAAGAGCATCAGCAGGAAGGGAGAGGGTCTTGAGTGTTTGTTTGGACATAATGATCAGTCCTGGACTTTGTTCTGCTCTCCTGACAAATACTCATTCATACACAATAACAGAGAGATTGTTCTCCCTGTGAAGCCCATCTTCATCAGTACAATAGGAGTGAGTGATGATGATGATATCTATAGAACAGGAGTGTATGTGGGTGATGATGATGATATCTATAGAGTAGGAGTGTATGTGGATGTGAGTGCAGGAACTCTGTCCTTCTACAGCGTCTTGAGAAACACAATGAGACACATCCACACAGAACAGATCACATTCACTGAGCCGCTCTATCCTGGGTTTATTGTTTATCTTGATTCATCATTGAAACTGTGTTGATGAATGAGAATAGACTGATGAGAGACTGTACCCATAAGGGGTAGAAACTATAAATATGAAGTTTATTATAAATATTATTATATTTTAATCTTTTTTATCTGCACTTTGACAGGAAAAGTCCATGTGTTTTAATCACAGTATATTTACAAAAATCATATTTATTTATTATTTTTATTATTTGTACATTGAATTGATTTAAATAAGTATTACCTTAAATATAATGCAAACATTATTTCAGCTGACATATTTGTATCAACACTTTTTATTCATTTAAATTATTTTAATTATAAATAAATAAATAATAATAGCAACCAAAATATGAATTTAAATTTATTAAAATTATAAATTTAATTATAATTATTTAATTATTATATTATATTACAAAAAAGATGATTATGATTATACTATTATTGTACTCTTAAATAAACAGTATGTATGCATAAAATAATGTTTTTAATAATATTAATAATAATAATACTAACATATATAAACATTAATTTTATATCAAGTAAAAAAAAAAAAGAAAAAACCTGAATAAAAACCCTGAATATTACAACAATCCTGTTGCACTAAAAAAAAAAAAGTTAGTATTTTATATTAAAATAAAATTATTATTTTGGGTATTATTATAATGCAAATTATAACAAATATTGTAAGAAACAAAGAAATATATATGTTATGATTGCAATAATCATAACACAAATATCAATAATATAATATATCCATTATATTTTTTTTATTTAAAATACAAAAATATTATTGCAATATTTATTCAATAAAAAGGTAATAAAATATATTTTTTTTATTCAGTAAAAGCCAAAATATGAATTACTAAAATTATAAGATGATAATAAAATGTTGTAATTGCAATAATAATACTGTAATATAAATATATTGTAATAATCTTGTAAAATTCAGTAAAACTGAGTAAAAACTCAATCATTATTATTAATAATAATAATAATAATAATAGTAATAATTGATGATGATGATGATGATTAAAATACTAAATATTTTATTTTTCAGCAGTTGTTTTTTAATGGATTTTTGTTAACATTAATAATAATGCAAAAGTAATATTATTATTATTATTATTATTATCACTGATTAATTGTAACTGTTATAATTGTGCTGCCCTCTGTATATGTGCAGTATATAACTTGACAGCCAGGTAAACTCTTTCTTGACATCAAGACTTTGAAGACATTAACTCTTTGTCCACAGGTTTATTGACATTTGCGAAGAAAGGTGAAACTGAAATGTACAAAAGGCACAATCAACACTAAGCTTGCCTTTTAAATGTACAGATTCTCAAAAGAAATTAATTTCCTTTTACTTTTACATGAATTTAAAATAGACATTTTTATTGTGTATGTATTAATATAAACTTTTACTGAACTAGGAACAAAAAGACCATACCACAACAAAAAGTCCATTAACTATAGTGAGGTAGATAGAAAGTGTCAGGCATTTAACAACCAGCATCCTAAAATGCAACACTGTCTCAAAATACTGATCTGCAATCGTAGATATTGTTTAAAACATTCAGTACATACCCACGATGCTACAACAGGCATAAGATGTCTGCAAATATCACTGAAAAGGCTTCTGAAACACTGAACATGGTGCTCTCTGTGCTGTAGCTTGCTTCCTCATTAAAGGTCACATGGACTGACTCTTAAAGGAGCCACATCCACATAAAACAAAACAGAGAAATAGCTTCAAAAAATAAAAAAAACAAGACTTGAAACATAGGAGGTAACAATACAATAATATTAAAGAAATATAATTATAATTATTATAACATTATTACAATAATCCTGTTGCACTGTAAAATAACAGTCAGTATTTTATTATTATTAATATACACTGATCTTCTATTTACAGTACAATGATTTGTTTAACTGATCAAATGAAAACAAGAGTAAAATTCATATTTTGTTAATAATAACACTTCTCTTTTGTTTTCATCAGATTTATGAACACTTCTCATTATAAATGTGGGAATGGTTGATGTGTTTTGTGTTTTAAATGCACATTATGAGCGACTCAAACTCATGTTCATAATTCATTAAATAAATGTGTTGAGTTTGAAAACGCAGCATGTTTTCGTCTGTTTGATTTGTTAAGATTATTTGTAGTCGGGCGCAGGAGACATTTTCTCCCGACCACTAGGGAACAGTGTTGACAGTGAAACACAGAAACTTCCTCGAGACGCCACAAGAAATTCTCAATGTAAGTGATTGATCTTAATATGTGTCATCTATTTGAAAATGAACAACGTGTTTTTACTGAATGTTTTGAAATCCTGGTGATCTTAATGTATCAATTCATGAATCGAGCAGAACATAAATCAATATTATTTTTGATTTAGACAGTTTAGTTTTACCTTTTTTGTTAAGGGTGTTTGATCTTCTTTGCATGTTCACTTTGTAAAGACTGTGTCTGTACTTCTGGCGCGATGTAGGATGATTTTGAAATGATTTTTGAAGTTGAGGGAGAAAATACGATTGGAGTTTTTCAACATGTCCTATAGGCCATAAGGTGAACTAGAAAAAAGTGTCTAGAAAGTGATTTTCATTCCCACTCCTGGACACTTTTTAAATGAATTTTTAGACAACACCCTTATGGACTCTGTGTTAAAAGTTCTCCACAAAATATCCTGCAGTTTTTTGTCAGTATCCATAAATGTACACAATTGTGAATTTACAAAAAACCAAAATCTTATGCTGCTGGTTTTGCTCATAACTTTATTTATATGCATCTTAGAAACACAAACTATGTGTCAAACTGACATTTCTACATGTACCTACACATTTGAGACAGGTACTGCTCCATTAGTTCACTGAATTGTGAATGTTGACCATGAAATATGGCAAATTTGTAGAAAATACACTTCAACTTCACAGACTGGCATTAAACAAAATTGGTGAATTCTACAACAGATTCATTACAGATTAAAATCAGCGTAAAATATGACACAGCACATCTTTACTCATCAGTATCATCACTATCACTATCATCAGAGCATCATCACATGTTTCTCTTTCCTCCGTTTCCTGGGAAACATTTGCACAATTTTGGCACCGACATAAATCAGTACAAGACAGTCTTGCAGACATACAGGAACATCTTTCAGTGTCACATTTGCCTTGATTACAGCTGCAGTGGACTACCTGCAGGACACTTTCGGGGGCAGATTTCTACTCACTAAAAATGTTGGGTTAAAAATAAGCCAACTAGTAACCCAACTATGGGTTGGTATAGAACCTTCCCATCTGTGGGATAAAATCCAGTTGGGTTAAAAGTTACCAACAGTTGATTATTTAGATTAATTTACATCAGTATTTATATATATCTAATTACTTAATAAAACTACATTATAACACTCCTTTTTTTAAATTACATATTTTATTTAAATATGCAAATAATACATTTTTAACATATTTTTAAGACATTTTTAATATATCTTGAAATGTAGAACAGTTTTAGTAAGTACAAAAAATTCATACTGCAAATGTTTACAAAACAAATGTTTCCATTTATATGTGGTTTGTTAGAATAAAACAACTATTTGAAAATCTGGAATCTGAGGCAAAAAAATCTAAATATTGAGAAAATCACTTTTAAATTTGTCCAAATGAAGTTATTAGCAATACATATTACCAATCAGAAATTAAGTTTTGATATTGTCATGAGTCAGGCTTCTGTGGCTCCCTCCGATCGCCACCGGAGGGCACCCTCTCCCGAATATTGACTGTTTTTGGACTCCATTTCCCATGTTCCCCGTACCTGGGTCTGATTGCCCTTCCAGGTGTTCCTTATCTCCTCCCCTATTTATACTGCTTCCGGACTCTTTCACTTTGCGAAGTCTTGTATTGCCCCGGCTGCATTTCTGAGCGTTTTTTCCCTGTTTTTGGATTATCTGTGTTTGACCTAGGATTGTTTTCTCGTTGTTTGATTCTCTGCCGCCTGCCCTTTGGACTCTATTGCTTTGGACTCTGATACTGCTCTGCTAGCCGCCAGCCCCGACACTTCGCCTGCCTGTGACCATTCTTTGTTTCTTCTCTGCTGTCCCTGTCGCTGTTTTCTGACCCCCGCCTGTCTGACCACGTTTTCTCTAATAAAAGCTGCAAATGGATCCTCAGGCTTCTGATCAGTCATTACAGAAGACTTCGCCAGACACCGATCCAGCAGCCGTGTTTCAGCTCACCACGGAAGTGTCAGCGCAAGCTACCATGCTAGCTTCTCATCAACAGCAGCTACAGCATCTCACTACACTCACGGAGGAGCTAGTTAAGACGCTACAGGCCCTTCGCCTCGCTGACATTTCTCCTCAGCCTGCTGTCTCGCCGCAACCCCTCTCCACTCCTAGCCACACCACCACCAGCCCTCGTCTAGCATTTCCTGAGAAATTCGACGGATCGGCTGGAAAATGTAAGGGGTTTCTCATGCAATGTTCTCTGTTTGTATCGCAGCAACCGCAGTTATACCCCACTGATGACAGTCGAATTTCCTTTGTATGCTCGCTACTGACTGGAAGAGCTCTGGATTGGGCTACAGCGTTGTGGGAAGGTGAACACACCACATTTCCCTCATTTACCGTCTTTTTGCAACGCTTTCGGGAGGTGTTTGATCACTCGGCTTACGGAGAGGAGGCGGGTGAGCAGCTCCTCGCTCTGCGTCAGGGACGCGGCACCGCAGCGGATTACGCCCTCACTTTTCGCACCCTCGCAGCCCAGACGGGTTGGTCGGATGACCCACTGAAACTGCTGTATCGTAAGGGATTAACATCGGAACTGCAAAGCGAGCTGGCCTGCCGCGATGAGGGTAAATCTCTCGATGAGTTTATTGAACTGTCTATCCGTATTGATAACCTCGCCCGCTCTCGACGACCACCGCGCTCTGTTACAACGCCTCATCTCCCTACCGCTGCCACTTCGGAACCCGAACCCATGCAAGTCGGATTCACTCACCTCACTGCTGAGGAGCGTGAGCGGAGAATTCGACAACATCTCTGTCTGTACTGTGGACAAGAGGGTCATCTACGGGCTGCCTGTCCCATCCGTCCCTCGCCTCGCAAGACCAATGCGGTGAGTTCTAAACGTTCTAATCAAACTGCCTTCGATATTCCTGTAACTCTGATGTTTCATGATAGAACGATCACCGCTGCAGCCATGATTGATTCTGGTGCCGCTGGCAATTTCATTGATATTCAATTTGCTAATGTTCATAATATTCCTCTCGTTGCATGTGGTTCCCGGGTGGCAGTGGCAGCGCTAGATGGTCGCCCCCTGGGGAGAGGCGAGGTTAAGTTCATCACCGACGACATCACTCTCAAGACGGGCCTGAAACACACTGAGAACATCCGTCTGTTTGCCATCGACTCGCCTCTTAACCCCATCATTCTGGGAATGCTGTGGCTCGAGAGACATAATCCTCGCATTTCCTGGGCGGCCAGAAAGATTCTCCAATGGTCCGATCACTGTAACCAGAACTGTCTTCCCTATGAGACCATCACACCTCCTCAACAGATAACCATCCAACCATCTGCTACACTCGAACTACCTGCCGAATACCTCGACCTGGCAGAAGCCTTCAGCAAGACCAAGGCCTCCAAACTGCCCCCTCACAGACCTAACGATTGTGCCATTGAACTCATTCCAGGGTCCCTACCACCCAGGGGAAGGATTTTCCCCTTATCTCAACCTGAATCTGAAGCCATGAAAATGTATATCGAGGAGGAACTGGCTAAGGGGTTCATCAGACCATCCACATCTCCAGCTTCAGCGGGGTTTTCTTCGTTAAGAAGAAGGACGGGGGTCTTCGTCCTTGCATTGATTATCGTGGTCTCAACGACATTACCATCAAGTACCGCTACCCCCTACCACTAGTCCCATCGGCTCTGGAACAGCTTCGTTCAGCCCGTTACTTCACCAAATTAGATTTACGCAACGCATACAATCTCATCCGCATCCGGGAGGGCGATGAATGGAAGACGGCTTTCTCTACCACCACTGGCCACTACGAATATTCCGTTATGCCCTTCGGCCTGGTCAACAGTCCATCGGTGTTTCAGGCCTTTGTCAACGACGTATTCAGGGACATGCTCAATCGATGGGTCATAGTCTACATTGACGACATACTGATTTTTTCAGACACCCTAGAATCACACATACAACATGTCCAGGCAGTATTACAAAGACTCATCGACCACCAACTCTACGCCAAGTTCGAAAAATGTGAGTTCCACCGCACTGTTACCTGCTTCCTCGGCTACATTATCGGCTCAGAGGGGGTAGCCATGGACGACAAGAAGGTCCAGGCCGTTCTCAATTGGCCTCCACCCACATCTGTCAAGGAACTGCAACGATTCTTGGGATTTGCTAACTTCTACCGGCGTTTTATAAGAAACTTCAGCTCTGTTGCAGCTCCGCTTACGTCTCTTCTCCGGGGAGGAGGTAAAAGGCTTGTGTGGACACCTGAGGCTGAGAGGGCTTTTCAGCAGCTGAAGGAATGGTTTACTTCGGCTCCCATCCTTCACCATCCAGACCCCGAGCGGGGGTTTGTGGTCGAGATTGATGCTTCTAACACTGGCATAGGGGCTGTACTCTCGCAACGTCAGGGCTCTCCACCAAAGCTGTTCCCCTGCGCCTTCTACTCTCGCAAACTTTCACCCACCGAATGCGGCCTTTGAAGAATGGCGGCATTGGTTGGAGGGAGCCAAGGAACCATTCATTGTGCTGACCGACCATCGCAACCTTGAATACCTCAGGTCAGCCAAACGCCTCAACCCACGTCAGGCCAGATGGTCTCTCTTCTTCACACGTTTTGATTTCCGGGTCACATATCGTCCAGGCTCCAAGAACACAAAAGCCGACGCACTTTCCCGCCAATTTGAATCCTCCACTGCACCCTCCGACCCTGAACCCATAATAGCACCTTCCCTCATCCTCGGTCCCATACAGTGGGACATCATGACCGAGATTACAGAAGCCCAAGACAACGAACCGCCACCACCAGAATGTCCTCCTGAGCGCACATACGTTCCTAGGGCTCTCCGTCAACGTGTGATGCAATGGGTACATGATTCCCCCAGCTCTGGTCACCCAGGAATTACCGCTACTGTCAAGCTATTTCTTTTATTGCACAATTTCCCCGCTTGAAAGGGAGAAACACATCATCAACGGAGACCTTAACTGGATTCCACTCTTTTATTTTTTCATCAATTATGATGAAACTAACATGAGTTGTAGCAGAAAGGTGAAAAACCTTTAAACAGAAACAAAAATATAACATACGTAAATAAATTGCAAAATAAACTTGTTAAACAACCACTGCTTGTTATTCTGATTCTTTGTATCTGCTCTTAACATACAGCATTGTTCAGCTTCATTATTTAATACTAAAGTACACTTTTTAGAGTGCGATCTGCAGCATAGTTTAGAAAATGTACTTGCATCCAGTTTCATTACATGTATATGATTTTAACGATCAGATTAGTCACACACGAACTTCAAAAATAAATCACATACTATCGTCATTCTATCAGCGATCGCAAACACAAAGAAAGATGTGCAAATCAAAACACATGTAACTTAGTGACATTTCTATTCGCTATACTAAACTACATTTGACTTGAAATAGCTAAACAATGAGCAGATAAACACAGTATGGCCTCGAATTCTCTCCGTGCCGAGCACAGACATTTTTTGCTGCGTCACGAACTCACTCGGCATCTGCCGCTACAACAGTCACATCCATCGGTTTACTGAATCGAAATTAAAGTTCTCACCGGCTGCCACTCCGGGATATGATGATGGTTTAAGCGTTTGTGCACTTTCCTTTCGTCCAGCCTTTGATTTCAGCAGAGAAGTTGCCTTAGCTTTCGGTTTCAACTGAGAAGTCGCGTCCGCGCCGCCTCATGAAACGTAGATTCCTTTCCTCCCGCCTCTCGCTCTGATTGGCTGACGATTTATTGATATTATTTTTTTCATTGATTTTAGTTTGACTTAACAGCTACCATCCATCTTGTTACCAACCGTTTCTGGTGGCCCTCACTCCAAAGAGACACTACGGAGTTTGTTCGCAACTGTCCTGCCTGCAACATATCCAAATCCTCTCACCAACGGCCTGCCGGTCTCCTGCAGCCTCTTCCAGTTCCCCAACGCCCTTGGTCACACATTGCCATTGACTATGTTACCGATCTACCTGCCTCACGTAACTACACAACCATCCTCACTGTTATAGACCGGTTTTCCAAATCATGCCGACTGATACCCCTAACCAAACTGCCCTCTGCTTTTGAAACCGCCGAAGTATTGATGGAACAAGTCTTCAGGTTCTACGGCCTTCCAGAGGACATTGTCTCTGACCGAGGACCCCAGTTTACCTCTCGTGTCTGGGCTGCATTTTGCAAACATCTCAACATCAATGTTAGCCTCACCTCAGGATACCACCCGGAATCCAATGGACAGGCAGAACGCCTTAACCAAGAACTCACCCGCTTCCTCCGCACATACTGTCACAACAACCAACAGGATTGGAGCCGCTACCTGTTATGGGCGGAATATGCTCAGAACTCCCTCCGCAAGCCATCCACTGGTCTCACACCCTTCCAATGTGTCTTAGGCTTCCAGCCGCCTCTCTTTCCCTGGTCTGGAGAACCCTCAGAATTACCATCTGTTAATGACTGGCTACAAAGGAGTGAGGAGACCTGGAACATGGCTCATGTCCACCTTCAAAGAGCCATTAGAAGGGCACAGGAACAGGCCGATCGCCATCGGAGACCGCATCCAGCTTATACCCCTGGTCAGTGGGTCTGGCTCTCCTCACGAGATCTTCGCCTCCGACTTCCCTGTCGCAAGCTCAGTCCCAGGTACGTGGGTCCATTCAAAATTCTCCGTCAAATTACTCCAGTTTCATATCGTTTAGAATTACCTGCCCATTACCGTATCTCACCCACTTTCCATGTGTCTTTGCTTAAGCCCGCCGGTGCTTCGAGAGGAGAGGAGATCCAGGAGGAAGCCGCTGACGAGAGCACCCCTCCCTTGGTCGTGGATGGCGAGGAGGCTTACCAGGTGCACGAAATCCTGGACTCTCGACGCCGGGGTGGGGTACTTCAGTACCTCATAGACTGGGAGGGGTATGGCCCGGAGGAAAGGTCGTGGATCAATGCTCGGGACATCCTGGATCCCTCGTTGACAGCCGAATTCCACAGGACCCATCCGGAGAGACCAGCCCCTCGACCTCGTGGGAGACCCCAGCGTCACAATCCTTCTCGCTTCAGGAGCCGCTCGCAGGCAGGGGGCTCTGTCATGAGTCAGGCTTCTGTGGCTCCCTCCGATCGCCACCGGAGGGCACCCTCTCCCGAATATTGACTGTTTTTGGACTCCATTTCCCATGTTCCCCGTACCTGGGTCTGATTGCCCTTCCAGGTGTTCCTTATCTCCTCCCC
The DNA here is from genome assembly GCF_022985175.1 of Labeo rohita. Taxonomy (NCBI): domain Eukaryota; kingdom Metazoa; phylum Chordata; class Actinopteri; order Cypriniformes; family Cyprinidae; genus Labeo; species Labeo rohita. The sequence continues at coordinate 4,297,838 of NC_066872.1, forward strand.
TATTTATACTGCTTCCGGACTCTTTCACTTTGCGAAGTCTTGTATTGCCCCGGCTGCATTTCTGAGCGTTTTTCCCTGTTTTTGGATTATCTGTGTTTGACCTAGGATTGTTTTCTCGTTGTTTGATTCTCTGCCGCCTGCCCTTTGGACTCTATTGCTTTGGACTCTGATACTGCTCTGCTAGCCGCCAGCCCCGACACTTCGCCTGCCTGTGACCATTCTTTGTTTCTTCTCTGCTGTCCCTGTCGCTGTTTTCTGACCCCCGCCTGTCTGACCACGTTTTCTCTAATAAAAGCTGCAAATGGATCCTCAGGCTTCTGATCAGTCATTACAGATATATTTATGGTAGGAAATTTACAAAATATCTTCATGGAACATGATCTTTACTTAATATTATAATGATTTTTGGCATAAAACAAAAATTGATCATTTTGAACCGTACAATGTAATTTTGGCTATTGCTACAAATACACCTGTGACACTTATGACTGGTTTTGTGGTCCAGGGTCACAAATGTGTATCAATTCATATTCATTTACATCAACACATACACAAATAAAACAAACATAACATACAAACCTTCATCAATAAAACAATAAAATAAAATAAATAATAAAACAAAACAGATCTGCTGGCCTTACTGATGATCAGTAACATAAAGTGTTTTTCCTGATCACTAAACACAGCGTTTGTAAGGAAGAGGTGATGTGTTGAAGGAACTCCTGCAATATTAAAGACTGTGCTGCAAACGGGTGCAGAGGAGCTTTGGGTAGTTGATGTCATACATGTAGAAATGTTTGAAACACAGATCCACTGCTTGTAGTAAGGTCTTCTGTTCACTGCTTCACCGCTGAAAATGATCAAAACTTGGGAGGAGTTTTTTGGAATCAGTGCAGCAATGCTGGTGTCGTCCGGCAGCAGAAAACCTCCTTCATTCACTCCTTCCTCTGTGATAAGATGAAGCAGAAGAAGAAACATTTTACAGATCAACTATTTCTCATAATTGTTGGAAAACCTACACTACTAATCAAAAGTTTTTGAATTATTTTCTGCTCACTAAGCCTGCATTTATTTGATCCAAATTATTAATATTGTGAAATATTTGTACTATTTGAAATAACTGCTTTCTATTTGAATACATTTTAAAATGTAATTGTCCAGTGTTTTCAAAGCTGAATTTTCAGCATCATTACTCCAGTTTTCATCGTCTCATGATCCTTCTGAAATAATTCTAATATTCTGATTTGCTGCTCAAAAAACATTTATTATTATGACTGCAAAACCCTGAGGAGAATTTTTGTCAGGTTTCTCTGATGAATCGAATGTTCAGAAGAACATCATTATCTGAAATTGATATTTGAATCTTTTTATTTATCAAAGAATAAAGAAAAAAATGACTCAACTGTTTTAAATATTGATATTAATAATAATATATGTAAAAAAAAATATTGAGCAATAAATCAGCATATTGAAATGATTTCTGAAAGATCATGTGACACTGAAGACTGGAGTGAAAATTC